>NC_143027.1:9993750-10150000 GCF_057628025.1 Oncorhynchus mykiss
GTCTCCCATCATACTCCTTACGGTAAGTAGTGGTCCTTGTAAATAATACAAGTTACCAGCGCAGCACACCCATTGACTATACATTAGAAATTATCATCATTACCAAAATGTAGGTTCTTATTACCAAAACAGACCTAGAAATGATTCCGGTAATGAGAAATGTGTGTTTCGGTAATGAGAGGCTCAGTCTGTAAGTAATAGGAGACAGACATTGTGAGTCAGCAAACAATTGACCACATCACTAAAGCCTGTTTGTGTGTTAGAGAATAAGATCCTCATTCTGAAGGCATATACATGAAGAAATAAATGAAATGAATGTGTGCTCATCTAAGGACTACTCCTCTAGATGATGTATCATGGGTGAATAAATTAAATGAACGTGTGCTCATCTAAGGACTACTCAACTAGATGATGCATCATGGGTAAAGAAATGAAATGAAATTGTGCTCATCTAAGGACTACTCAACTAGATGATGCATCATGGGTAAAGAAATGAAATGAAATTGTGCTCATCTAATGACTACTCAACTAGATGATGCATCATGGGTGAATAAATTAAATGAACGTGTGCTCATCTAAGGACTACTCAACTAGATGATGCATCATAGGTAAAGAAATGAAATGAAATTGTGCTCATCTAAGGACTACTCAACTAGATGATGCATCATGGGTAAAGAAATGAAATGAAATTGTGCTCATCTAATGACTACTCAACTAGATGATGTATCATGGGTGAATAAATGAAATGAACTTGTGCTCATCTAAGGACTACTCAACTAGATGATGCATCATGGGTGAATAAAACGTTATGAAAAACAATGATTGGAGTTTTTATAGCAACTTGAAAAAGTATTACTGTAATGAGAGACATGTCCACAGACACTGTGCTATTTAAGTAATAAATATGATAGTTTCATTTAAACCTCAACTAGTATACAATTTTTATGATTTATGGACAAACTACAGCAATGAGAATTTGGGGTGAAAATGTATTTAAAATAAGACACTAGACATCTTAGTCTTCAGAATGACAGCTGATTGTTGCAGATGCGTCACGGTTTTCTAACTCAATTTGATGCTGCCACGGTTTCATGAGAATCACCCGACTATGGGGGTCCCAAATGTCACCCTATTCCATATATAGTGCACTACTTTTGACCAGGGTGTAGTTCACTGTATAGGGAATAGGGTTACATTTGGGACACAACTTATATTTGCAGCAGAGCTCTAGGCACTAGTGTGAGTGATGCATTTTGACACCCGCTTCTGTCAATAACACAGGTTTGTCTGCAGTGAATCAATAGAAAATGGCTGCTAAATTAAATCATGCTTCCGTTCATCCATAAATGCCACCAGTGGATTTATTCAGGGGCAATAACATCCTTCTCATATCCGTACAGGGGAGAGCAATCACTGTATATCAAAATCATTGTAAATGAACACAATCAATAAAGATGGAGGGTTGGGGAATGTGTTAAAAAGTTAAATGCAGAATGGATAACCCCTTCGGAGGGTCAAGGACTGACTTGTCTCTTGTCCGTTGTCTCGGAAGATGTTTACCTCAATACCAGTAAAAATAAATGCATGCAAGGACCAGTGAGTAACAGTCACAGAATGCATCTCAAATGGAACCCTGTTCCCTATACAGTGTACTACTTTCGACCAAGGCACTATAGGGCTATGTTCAAAAGTAGTGCACTATATAGGGAATAGACTGCCATTTGGGACGCATTCCATAAACGCTTGCTAGTATTCAGGCAATTTGTGTGTGATGGGTCTAAATGATCCGGGGGTGTCACATCTTGACACATAATTATCAAATGCCATTTAGTTTTTATAACGCATCAAATATAATGCCATACGGACGTGTTTTCCCCTGTTTTGTCGGAGCCGATGAGAAGCCTCAAGGGGGAAATCAAATGCTGTGATGTAATCTTGCATTGCAAACATATGCCCAAGCTTATCGGCTGGCTGGAACGCTGCCCAGAGGCTGTCAGATAAGTCTAGTATCCACACATTGCCCCTAAAATACAAAGTAACACCAAATCAAGTGAGATTCAGATAAGATCGAATTGATGAGAAGAGAAAGTCATTACCTGACATCTACACAGCAGTTATGATAGCCGCCAATGTCAAGGGATGTTGGTCAATACCATTTCCCATATTTCATAGCTCTTTAGTGGGGAATTAGATCATCCAAATGGCCAGATGCCAACTCAAAGTCTTTCTTTGGCTCCTGCACATATATTTTTCATTTTATTCATAAGCATTCTCTCTAAGTGCTTTTTCATGTATTGCATAGTAGTGTAGGGGCCTATTTTCACAGCATGGGAGTGGAGTTACTAGAATCACAGATAGATCACAGTTGCACTTTTTGGATCAGCCAAATAACGGGAAGTATCAAGTTATTAAAGTCCAACAGTGTAAATATTGATTACCGATGACGCCCTTGAAAACCTGAGCAATTTTGAAATTGGACGGGCATGAAGAAATAAAAAGGGGAACAACGTGCCAATGGCGCATAAACAGTTAAATATTCTATAAATAGGCATACACATCATACACATCCCCATCAGATAAACGCTCAGTGAAAAGCAACGCAACACTTTTTTTTGTGTCTGCACTGTAAAAAAAAAAAAAAGTCCTGTAAAAATGTACAGCAATCATTACAGTGTATGTTTGTTTATATGCTACACTGAATATACAGTAACTAAAATGTATTGACCGCAAATATAGGTGATGGGGGAAATGTGGTATTGTTTGTACTGAGAACAGTATTCTCTGAATAAACTACGTTTTTATATTGATGTGTCTTTTCTCTTCAGCATTGTCCCAATGCGTAATCTCACATCTCTCTTGCCAACTTTCCATTGCCTCTGTATGGTATTGGACCAGGGGTGCACAACTAATTGAGCAAGGCGGACGGTTTCGGATACTGACACAAATGACTCAAGGGGCCAGGAAATGGTACAGGGCTATTTCACCTTCATTCTGAGTATGGCGTCTCTTCATACTGAAAGGGACCTGTCTCCTGTATGGGCAGATGGATCCAGTTGGCTTTCCAGGTCCTCCAGGGATGTTGGCCATCCTCCCCTCCATCTGTGAGAACCTCACATCGATGAACAACCCTCCAAAAAGACAGACTCTCTAAATGCATACTCATCTCTTTGTGGAGTGGATCAGTGAAAAGATGACAAACTGGGACATGAAAAGTGTACTTCGTTAATAACGTTATATTCCAACGTTGAATATAACCTTCAAATGTCGTTGAATTAAAATGCGTATTATTGTTTTACAGCCTGTGGGGACTGCATAGATTTGGTTGATAAAAAAAGGGCATGTGGAAATTGTTATGGAGATTGTTTCAGAAGCTGTTTCAGGAGCTCCATCCCTGAATGATGTTTCAGAAGCTCCATCCCTGAATGTTGTCTCCGAAGCTCCATTCCTGAATGTTGTTTCAGAAGCTCCATCCCTGAATGTTGTCTCCGAAGCTCCATCCCTGAATTATGTTTCAGAAGCTCCATCCCTGAATGTTGTCTCCGAAGCTCCATCCCTGAATGATGTTTCAGAAGCTCCATCCCTGAATGTTGTCTCCGAAGCTCCATTCCTGAATGTTGTTACAGAAGCTCCATCCCTGAATGTTGTCTCCGAAGCTCCATCCCTGAATGATGTTTCAGAAGCTCCATCCCTGAATGATGTTTCAGAAGCTCCATCCCTGAATGTTGTCTCCAAAGCTCCATTCCTGAATGATGTTTCAGAAGCTCCATTCCTGAATGTTGTCTCCGAAGCTCCATTCCTGAATGATGTTTCAGAAGCTCCATCCCTGAATGTTGTCTCCAAAGCTCCATTCCTGACTGATGTTTTACAAGCTCCATTCCTGAATGTTGTTTCAGAAGCTCGATCCCTGAATGTTGTCTCCAAAGCTCCATTCCTGAATGTTGTCTCCGAAGCTCCATTCCTGAATGTTGTTTCAGAAGCTCCATCCCTGAATGTTGTTTCAGAAGCTCCATCCCTGAATGTTGTCTCCGAAGCTCCATTCCTGAATGATGTTTCAGAAGCTCCATCCCTGAATGTTGTCTCCGAAGCTCCATTCCTGAATGTTGTTTCAGAAGCTCCATCCCTGAATGTTGTCTCCGAAGCTCCATTCCTGAATGTTGTCCCCGAAGCTCCATCCCTGAATGTTGTCTCCAAAGCTCCATTCCTGAATGATGTTTCACAAGCTCCATTCCTGAATGTTATTTCAGAAGCTCCATCCCTGAATGTTGTCTCCGAAGCTCCATTCCTGAATGTTGTCTCCGAAGCTCCATCCCTGAATGTTGTTTCAGAAGCTCCATCCCTGAATGTTGTCTCCGAAGCTCCATTCCTGAATGATGTTTCAGAAGCTCCATCCCTGAATGTTGTCTCCGAAGCTCCATTCCTGAATGTTGTCCCCGAAGCTCCATTCCTGAATGTTGTTTCAGAAGCTCCATCCCTGAATGTTGTCTCCGAAGCTCCATTCCTGAATGTTGTCCCCGAAGCTCCATTCCTGAATGTTGTCTCCCAAGCTCCATCCCTGAATTCTTCAAAGTACCAGTGTAGGAAGTAGTTACACGCCTCAGCATTTCAAGAGTCTGTGTTCTAAAAAGAAACGGCAGTAAAGTAGAAAGGGTATTTCAGAAGTACATCTGAAAATCCCCTACCGAGGGATGTTGTTCCCATCAAATGCTTATTTCCTCAGTGCCGGATCGGTTGTACTGTCGATGTTGTCTCACTAGAACTTTAATGTTCCTCAGTGGAGGATTTTCCCCTTTTTCCGTTTCCATTTCAATAGCGTACCTTTTAAAAGTAACATGCATTTTGACACTTTATTCATTCCATCTGGGGTGAAGCGATGATGGAGTTGGGTGTCTCTGGGACAGCGTTGGGGTATTCCATCACCAATGACCTGGCCCCACCGCCACGGTTGACTGATGACATTTACTCCCAGCACTGACCGCCGCTGGCTGGCTGGCTGGCTGGCTGGTTGGATGGCCTCCTTCCCTTTGTGGCGTCCCATTTACCTGTATGGGGTCCATATTAGGACAGCTTCTGAAACAAGTCTTGCTGAGACCGGGCCTGTTATAATATGGACACTGTGTACCTGAGTCCTGGTCAGAGGCTGCAGCTATCATCTCAATATTTAATGTGTGGGGCAGCCACCACCTACAGTGATCATATTTGCTCCGTAGCAACGCTTGCATGTACGGTTAACCTTTGATGCCAAAAGGCATTGATTACATGCAAAACCCAGATGCGCTAGCAAGAGACGCATATGTGTTATTGACTTAATGAAGAATTCAAATATTCATAACAGAAACACCACACCCTCTATGATAAAATATTGTGAATGGAACACCATGTCTTCATTTGTAAGTATTGTCAAGCTAGGAGGGCTGCCAAACAATATGCCAAGGGGGGTCCCACCAGGAGAGGATCTTGGCAGCCACAACAATGGCAGAAGGTGTTCTGGACTTCTCTCTTTCCACTTCAGCTAGCTGAAAGAGACACAGTGCAACACAGGAGCAGAGAGCAGGGCATGCTATCAATGCAGAATAATCACATGATTTTATTTCATGACTTTTCATATTATTTTCTGTTACTCACTTGTCTCAGGGCTTGTAACAGTATATGCATGTGGTATTATTTTTCCATACCATTCTAAAAGAGAAAAGTGTTTGAAAGAGGAGACGGGAAATGAGTACAAATCAAACGGTAAATTTAGACAAATTGGGTAATAACTCAGTTCTGTTTATTCTGAAATAAACTTAGTTGTCCATGTGTACTTTTAATGGTGGACAACTAATCAATCCATTTAATTTAGAGAAAAACAAATTCCTCTGTCTAGACTACCCGGAGTGGGATCCTCTGTCTAGTGTACCCGGAGTGGGATTCTCCGTCTAGACTAACCGGAGCAGGATCCTCTGTCTAGACTACCCGGAGCCGGATCCTCTGTCTAGACTACCCGGAGTGGGATCCTCTGTCTAGTCTACCCGGAGTGGGATTCTCCGTCTAGACTACCTGGAGTGGGATTCTCCGTCTAGACTACCCGGAGCAGGATCCTCTGTCTAGACTACCCGGAGCCGGATCCTCTGTCTAGACTACCCGGAGTGGGATCTTCTGTCTAGTCTACCCGGAGTGGGATTCTCCGTCTAGACTACCTGGAGTGGGATTCTCCGTCTAGACTACCCGGAGCAGGATCCTCTGTCTAGACTACCCGGAGCCGGATCCTCTGTCTAGACTACCAGGAGTGGGATTCTCAATCTAGACTACCCGGAGTGGGATCCTCTGTCTAGAGTACCCGGAGTTGGATCCTCTGTCTAGACTACCCGGAGTGGGATCCTCTGTCTAGACTACCCGGAGTGGGATTCTCTGTCTAGTCTATCCGGAGTGGGATCCTCTGTCTAGACTACCCGGAGTGGGATCCTCTATCCTTTAATTTATAGAAAAACAAATTCCTCTGTCTAGACTACCCGGAGCAGGAACCTCTGTCTACACTACCCGGAGTGGGATCCTCTGTCTAGACTACATGGAGCAGGATCCTCTGTCTAGACTACCCAGAGTGGGATTCTCTGTCTAGACTACCCGGAGTGGGATCCTCTGTCTAGTCTACCTGGAGTGGGATCCTCTGTCTAGACTACCCGGAGTGGGATCCTCTGTCTAGACTAAACGGGTGGGATCCTCTGTCTAGATTACCCGGAGTGGAATCCTCTGTCTAGAGTACCTGGAGTTGGATCCTCTGTCTAGACTACCCGGAGTGGCATCCTCTGTCTAGACTACCCGGAGTGGGATCCTCTGTCTAGACTACCCGGAGTTGGATCCTTTGTCTAGACTACCCGGAGCAGGAACCTCTGTCTAGACTACCCGGAGCAGGGTCCTCAGTCTAGACTACCCAGCGCGTGATCCTCTGTCTAGACTACCCCAATCAGAATCCATGATACAGGACTGTTTTGATCACGCGGACTGGGATGTGTTCCGGGCCAACTAGGACAAACATGGACAAATATACTGACTCTCTATCTGGGTTCATCAGGAAGTGTATAGAGGACGTTGTTCCTACAGTGACGTTAGAACATACCCAAACCAATGGAAGCATTCAAACAAAAATGAAAGCTCAAACCACAGCATTTAACCACGGTAAAGTGACTGGACCCATGGCGACTATAAACAGACCACCTATGACCGCACCTATGACCGCACCTATGACCTCACCTATGACCTCTGCAAGACAATCAAAGAGGCAAAAATACAGTACAGGGACAGAGTGGAGTTGCAATTCAACGTCTCAGACACGAGATGCATTTGGCAGGGCTTTCAGACAATCACTGATTATAAAGGGAAAACCAGCTACATCGCGGACACTGACGCCTCACTCCCAGACAAGCTAAACACTTTTTTTGACAGTTTCGAGGAAAACAACACAGAGTCGCAGATGTTGCTCACGAGGACAGCCGGATCCCGTTCTCTGTAGTCGACGTGAGTAGGACCTTCAAGCGTGTTAACCAGTTAAATATAACTAAATGTAATTGAAAATGTAATCTACGTAATCCCCAAAAGTAATTAGTCATCATGAGGGTCATAAACATTTAACTAGCTATGTTGCATACTCCAAAAAAGGTTCAAATCTCACCTTTCTGGAGATATAGTTACTAATCGCTGAGGTGTAGTCACAGTACAAATATGATAACAATCAGAAAATAATATTTGATGTGATGTATTTCCTATTCAACAAGACTGTATGAATAAGGCTTGAAATGACTTACATGCTTTCTAAATAGAGTATAATCACATGATCCTACGTCATAAAGGCTCACAAACCGGGGGCTATTGCTCAATGCAAGCCGTTTCAATCTACAGTGTGCACAGATCGATTTATAAGCAAAATGTCAGTCAGAACCGGTACCAGAACCACGCAGGTCCCCTAAACTGGGGACTTTACATCTATTAACCCTCACAAGGCTGCCGCCCCAGATGGCATCCCAAGCTGCGTCCTCAGAGCATGCCCAGACCAGCTGGCTAGAGTATTGACTGACATTTTCAACCTCTCACTATCCCAGTCTTTCGTCCCCATTTGCTTCAAGATGGCCACCATTGTTCCTGTAACCAAGCGAGCCAAGATAACTAAACTAAATGGCTATCGCCCATTAGCACTCATAACTGTCATTATTAAGTGCTTTAAAAGTCAAGGACCATATCACCTCCACCATACCTGTCACCCTTGACCCACAATTTGCATACCGCCTGACAGATTATCGGACCACAGAATCACCGTTGCACTCCACACCACCCTATCCCACATGGCCAAGAGGAATATCTATGTGAGAATGCTGATCATCGACTATAACATAGTGACTCCTAGCTCATCACTAAACCCACCACCTGGGTCTGAACTCCTCCCTGTACAACTGGATCCTAGATTTCCTGACGGGCCAACCCCAAGTGATGAGGGTATGTAACAGCCACACCACCACACTGATCCTCAATACGGAGGTCCTCCTGGGGTTTGTTCAGCCCCCTAATGTAGAGGGAACACACACCCATCCTCATCGACGGGCCGCAGTGGATAGGGTCAAATGCTTCAAGTTCCTCAGTGTGCACATCACTGAGGACCTGAAATAGTCTCGACACACCGACATCGTGGTGAAGAAGGCGCAATTTAAGAAAATCATCAAGGATAACACAATAAAGCTTAACAGGTTATTTTCACTGTGGACCTTTTGAAGACGGAAAGGGGAAGGAGGAATACTTCAACAGACTTCTGTCGAGCTGTTTCCCAGCCTGGTACGGCAGCTACTCCACCCTTAACCGCATGGCTCTCCAGAGGGTGGTGAGGACAGCCCAATTCTTCCCCGGGGCAACGCTGCCTGCCCTCCAGGACATCTACAGCACCTGGCGTCAAAGGAAGGTCAAGAAGATCATCAAGGACCTAGAGCCACAGTTTGTTCACTTGGTTACTGTCCGACAGACGGACACGGTACAGGTGCATTAAACTCAAGACAGAGAGACTAAAAAACAGCTTCTATTAGCTGGACATCAGAGTGTTGAACAGCCATCACTAGCTGTCTACCAAGTGAGGCACGCTCATGCTCACTCACACCAAACACACACACTCACAAGCTATCACACACACACACACACACATACCTCAAACTCACTTACTCACACACGCACATACACACACACCCTCACAGCCAACGGTGCTGTCCCATGTTGTAGAGACATTGAACCACTGGTCACATTCTGTTTCACACTGTGTATTTAAATACTGTATCCCCGATATAGCTTATTCTATGATTTCTACTATTGTACATTGTATTTTAGTTACACTGTTTATGCATACCGCATACGTATTTATATGCTGGATTCTTGACATAGCTCACTCTAATATATCTACCGATGTACCTATCATTCTTAGTTTATTTTGTGTAAATTCACCCCGGTGTACTTGCTGTATGTATAGGTCAGTGGCGGTCAGTGCCGTTTAAGACTAGGGAGGGTGATTCACTTTTGTAATGGAGACGCTGTGAGTCAAGAAGCAGGTGCAGGTGAAACGTTTAATAAAACAACAAAAATGAAACGAGACAACATAGCAGTAGCGTCTACGCATAAACACAGGAACAATACTCACTGGGCAAGGAACATAAGGGAGTGCCAGATATAGGGGAGGTAATAAGTAAGTTAATGAAGTCCAGGTGTGCGTAATGATGGTTGCCAGGTGTGCATAATGATGGTTGCCAGGTGTGCGGTAATGACTGATGCCAGGTGCGCGGTAATGACTGATGCCAGGTGTGCGTAATGATGGATGCCAGGTGTGCGTAATGATGGTTGCCAGGTGTGCGTAATGATGGTTGCCAGGTGTGCGTAATGATGGATGCCAGGTGTGCGTAATGATGGTTGCCAGGTGTACGTAATGATGGTTGCCAGGTGTGCGTAATGATGGTTGCCAGGTGTGCGTAATGATGGATGCCAGGTGTGCGTAATGATGGATGCCAGGTGTGCGTAATGATGGTTGCCAGGTGTGCGTAATGATGGTTGCCAGGTGTGCGTAATGATGGATGCCAGGTGCGCGGTAATGACTGATGCCAGGTGTGCGTAATGATGGATGCCAGGTGTGCGTAATGATGGATGCCAGGTGTGCGTAATGATGGATGCCAGGTGTGCGTAATGATGGATGCCAGGTATGCGTAATGACTGATGCCATGTGTGCGTAATGATGGATGCCAGGTGTGCGTAATGATGGATGCCAGGTGTGTGTAATGATGGATGCCAGGTGCACGGCAATGACTGATGCCAGGTGTGCGTAATGATGGATCGCAGGACTGGTGGTTAGTATACCAGTGACGTCGAACACGGGAGGTGGGGAGAGGGAGTAGATGGGACAATTTTTTATGAGCCTGGCCTTATCTATATTACAGCACATTGGATGACTGTCATTCAAATTACATATCTACATGATACTCAAATTTCCCCTATACCAATCATGAGGTTGCTACAACCTAGCCTACAAATTAACGGTACACAGGTCGAGCGAACATTTTGAGTAATCAAGGTGACAGACAGTGACACAATCAATACTGCCTTCCACACTCTTGCCTGCATCTAGCTGATCTGGGGTGTAATCATTAGTCAAAACAGTTGAAAAACTTGAGTTTCTATTGGAAAAATTCAGGTATGTTTATCCCCGTTTCATTCCGTTTGCTTCCGCTTAAGAAACGTTTTTCAACAGAATATGCAGAATAAATACACCCCTGATCAGTTCACTTTCATAGCAGCCACATTCAAACAGCATCATCACTTTGCTCGTGGTGTCATTCCTTCTCGCATCTACGCTCTCTCCTCCAGTGCACAACACGATAGCTGTCTGTGACCAGGTGAAAACATTTCCAAGCCAAACCTTCATACCATAACCACTAACCGCTACCCACAGCCTACATTGTTGTCACCATATTAGCTAACTTCATAGTCAAGATAGCTACTAGAACTAACACTTGAGTAAACCTGCTACAATCATACAATCATTTGCCAGCAGCATACCACCCTGCATACCACTGCTGGCTTGCTTCTGAAGCTAAGCAGGGTTGGTCCTGGTCAGTCCCTGGATGGGAGACCAGATGCTGTTGGAAGTGGTGTTGGAGGCACTCTTTCCTCTGGTTTAAAAAATATATCCCAATGCCCCAGGCCAGTGATTGGGGACACTGCCCTGTGTAGGGTGCCGTCTTTCGGATGGGACGTTAAACGGGTGTCCTGACTCTCTGAGGTCATTAAAGATCCCATGGCACTTATCGTAAGAGTAGGGGTGTTAACCCTGGTGTCCTGGCTAAATTCCCATCACACCATCAAGGTCACCTAATAATCCCCGGTTTACAATTGGCTCCTTCATCCCCCTCCTCTCCCCTGTAACTATTCCCCAGGTCGTTGCTGCAGATGAGAATGTGTTCTCAGTCAATTTACCTGGTAAAATAACAGATAAATAAATAAAAATGTACAGCAAGCAATTTAACAGTTACACCGGCAGCCCAGGTGCCAATAAATTAATCAAACTAAATGCTTACCTTGACTTGGAAGAGTTCCAGTGTTGGATAGCCTTTGCCAGCTAGCTAACATAGCATTCCTCTCTGTTAGGGCCAGGTTTTTTGAGTAGGCTAAACCAGCTAGCTGCATTGGCTAGCTGTGAAAGTGAAACAAATCTCTCTCTCGCTTCTCCTTCATTTGTGAAGAATTAAATTGTTCAAAACTGTTCAACTATTGTCTTTCTCTCTCTTTGAGTCAACTACTCACCACATTTTGTGCACTGCAGGGCTAGCTAGTTGTAGTTTATGCTTTCAGTACTAGATTCATTCTCTGATCCTTTGATTGGGTGGACAAATCCAATCAAATCAAATTGTATTTGTCACATGCGCCGACTACAACAGGTGTAGTAGACCTTACAGTGGAATGCTTAAGAAGCCTCTTGGACCTAGACATGATAACTTCCAAAGGACATCCTCCAACCTATCAGAGCTCTTGCAGCAAGAACTGACATGTCTAGGTCCATAGGCTTCCAAACAGCTTCTTCCCCCAAGCCATACGACTCCTGAATGCCTAATTAAATGGCTACCCAGACGATTTGTATTGAATTTAATGTATTTTTTATTGAACTAGTCAGTTAAGAACAAATTCTTATTTTACAATGACGGCCTACCCCGGCCAAACCCTCCCCTAACCGGACGATGGAGGGCCAATTGTGCGCCGCCATATGGGACTCCTGATCACGGGCCGGTTGTGAGACAGCCCGGGATCGAACCAGGGCCTGTAGTGGCACCTCTAGCACTGAGATGCAGTGCGTCAGAAGAAACACTGTTCAACTGACGCACAAGGTCAGCCTGCAGGCGCCCGGCCCCCCACAAAAGCAGGATGAGCCAAGTAAAGCCCCCCCGGCCAAACCCTCCCCTAACCCGGACGACCCTGGGCAAATTATGTGCCGCCCTATGGGACTCCCAATCACGGCCGGTTGTGATACAGCCTGGGATCAAACCCAGGTCTGTAGTGATGCTTCTAACATTGCGAAGCAGTGCCTTAGACCGCTGCGCTAATCGCGAGGCCCCGGAACATTGCCTTTAAACTATGCACTGTCGAGAGAATACAGCCAGATTGAAACCCGGATAAAATACTTGAAGGACTCTAGGTTTGTTTCTTTCAACAGACAATTTATTTTAAAGCATTTGATTCCCTAAGACGATAAAGTATCTATCACAATCTCTTCATGAAATGTTGCATTCACAAGGATTTGTGTGTATAACTCACATTTTAAGATAGATCATACGTTGACGTTGAAATTTTCAAAAAAATAAGTAACTTACATGAAGTGCTATAAGACCAGTGTTGCGATAAACCATCAATGTCTGTCTGTGTTTTGTAATGATTAACCTGTCAAAGTAACAATAGAGTAGACTATATAATGCACCAACCATTCAGGATTATGAGTTTCTGAAAGGATGTTGAAGGAATAAAGTAATGGATTCATTTATAGCAATAATCTCAACAACAACAAAAAATGTAACTATTCTCGGCGTGTTTGCACCTTGAAAAGCAAATGTTAACATAATCTTTACAGACAGCACTGCATGCAGAATGTGTCATCAGATTATGTGTATTCATTATGTACACTCTCTTTTAAAAGACGTTAAGCAAGAATGGTTCCATTAAACTAAATTATGCTATTTCTATTCCTCATTTAATTTATGGACATAAGACAGAAGCGTGTTCCGTGGATAAGCTGATACTGAGGGAGGAATATTCTGCATTAATATTCATGCTAATATTCATGCTAGGAAATGCAAACTGTAAGAATGCTGAAAACATTACAACATTACAACGCAAAGCATCCAGTATCCAGAAGAAACAGAAAACTGCAGATCTAGATCTACTTGTGTGTGTGTGTGTGTGTGTGTGTGTGTGTGTGTGTGTGTGTGTGTGTGTGTGTGTGTGTGTGTGTGTGTGTCTGTGTGTGTGTGTGTGTGTGTGTGTGTGTGTGTGTGTGTGTGTGTGTGTGTGTGTGTGTGTGTGTGTGCATGTATGTGGTGTACCACTGTTGAGTGATTCTCCCAAAGGACTGATTAAGTATGATGATACTGATTTGTGGCAAGGAGATTTCTTTTCCCTGTTCATAACGTGCACGCCTTAAGTGAAGAGAAAACTATTTCCTCTTAATGGAATCTCCTAATGTTCCACGGTGTCATTAACAATTCCAAACAGCCACCATATTTAGAGAAAATCTTTGAGTAATTAAATAAATTGCTCCCCACCATGCTAGGGATGCTAGTGTCATGAAAGTCTAATGACACGCTGTCCTATCATTAGACACAGCCTGATTCATCAAGGAGGAAGCCGTTCTCATTCTGTCTCTCTCCCTTCCCCGATCTCCTCTCCTCTCCTTTTCTCTTCTCCTCCCCTTATCTATCTCAGCCTCTACCCTTTTTCTAACCATCTGGTTCTGTAACCTCCCTTCCATTCTGTGAAGTTATCTAGAAAACATTTTTTGTGTTGTTTAATGGAGAAACATGGCTGCAACCTGTGCCATGCTGTCACCCCAGCTGACAGAGTTCCCAGCGCAGCGTGTCGCCTTCCCCCCCGGCCCTGGCCTGTCCTCTGACTGCTGCGGGCTCCTGAACCACTCCACCACATCCTGCTACTGCGGAGCACTCCAGTACCAGACCTGGGTTTAAATACTCTTTGAAATCTTTCAAATACTTGCAGTGTTTGCTCTAGTCTGCCTGGAGTGCCAGATGGGTGGGGTTTGCACTTGTTGAGACTATTCTATTGGTTCCATTGCACCAGACAAGCTCAATCAAGTCCAGATGAAATATTTTAAATGATTTCAAATCATATTTGAACCCAGGTCTGCACCATGCAGTGAGTCACTGTATGTGGATGGATTTCAACTGCATGTGCCAGAGAGGATAAAGCAGCCTCAGGATCAATTCAAGGTCACTTCTACTCTCTGATTCATCCTTTCACAGAAGGAACTGACTGGGAGTCACTTAATGCATGCCAGTACTATTCCGGGTCGGAATGACATGATGATGGCACTAGACGGCTGCTGTTAAAGTTACATTGATTTTCTATCAACAAAAACATTGACAGCAGTAAGAGAATTTTCGTTTGCATGGTCAATAGAAGTGCAAAAACACTGTGTATACTGCATATAGTGAAAGTCAACCGACAGCATTTCAATGGCAAAGGAATTGCCATATAGCTTTTTACATTGCATTTAAAAGAGTTAACACAATAGTTTACAAATATAAAGAACGATGAGTGTAATTTACCACACGGATAAGAGATACACTATACTATCTCTGGTGCCTCAGTCATTTATTTCGAAATATGCACAATCCCATGCAGGTCTCCTCATAACTATTGGTCTCTGGAGTCCAGGTTTACAGCGTAGCAGCTTCCAGTCTACAACATAAATGGGGTACTAAATTCTCTCCATATGCATCCTCTGAATGCAAACAGACGGACACTTCAAGTCGCCACATGGTCTTCACAAAGAGCTTACCCAAGGACAGGCTGTGTTCTGACAAAACATGTCCTTCAGGTTGTAAGATGTTTTGTCGTTGTGCAACAGAAACACAACCATCCCCTAGAGACTATTGAATCTTAAGTAGCCTGCGTTTTACTTGGAATGCACTAAACATAGGCTCCTACAATACAGAGGACTTTCTGAGCGCTACAAGATGCATCCTTTTGCATTGTGTTGATTTGTATAGCCGAAAAGCATGTGTTGTCCAACACGCCAACGGGCCCTCAGCAGTCATCAGTAACACTTGCCGTATAACAACACTAAGTCTGAGCAGATGGTTCTTCATCATGCCCCAGCGATGATACACTCCTACTCCGAGAGATGAACAGATTAGAGTGAGGTTCACTCAAGTGAAACTCTAACACAGGTGGATGAACTGGCATCATGAGCTCCCATGTCTTTCTCTGTGTGACATGGCTATAGAATGAGGCGTAGGCTGGATGGTTGGCTGGTGGAGCTGGTTGTTATGAATAGTCTGGGCAGAGGTGAATGAATGGTTTGCCCGTGTCCACTGAGGGACAGATGGGGGAGGCAGTGGGGTATCTGGGAACATGGGCTACTTGATCACAGTACAACAGTCTACACGCTCAAGGGGCCATGTTAATGCTCAGCCATCCATCTTGGCCTCCCGAGGCTAGAGGAAGTGGTACAAGCTATAGAGTGGAGAGAAGAACCAGGGCCTGGCTGTCACAGCACCTGGAAATGGAGCTGACATTCCCTGTGTGTCCTCAGTCTATCTGTCACTTTAGGTCATTGTTGTCTGGTTGTTACTTGGATGCCTCCATCTGTCTGTGGAATTGTAGTCCAGAAAGAGGGAAAAAGATGTGTCATACGACTGGACATTTACTGTTCCCTACTCATTTAATTTAATGTAAATTTGAACCAGATGGCTTTAGAACAAAATCTATACTTTTGAGACAACATTTTATTGTCTAATTTGTTTAAGGACTGTGTAAAAAAAAATATTTAAAAAAAGGAGAAAAAAAAAGTCATACATCACAGAATTATATAATTCAATTAATGTGGGAAATTAAGTTTATTTTATTTAGCCTTTATTCAACCAGATAAATGTATTAGGAAAACATAAGCATTTCTAAGACAAGGGGGATTTAGTGATGTGGAGCATTCTCTATCTGAATCTTTATTTACGTGAGGAAAACACAGTTCATCATAGTAGTATGTGCCTTCCACTCAGACTAAAATGTAACACACATGCTTTTCATTGTTAAGGTCAGGACCGTGAAACACGGTCTGTTTGAAAGCAGAGGAGGGTGAAATTGAGTTTGTTGGGTTAATGAGATGAAAATGTCATTGTTCAGTTCACCTGCATGTATGGCTCTCATTATACCTGCTGGTTACTACATGCTCTCTACAGTTCATGGTAAATGAGCCCTTCACAATGTTACAATGGCTGGAATGGGTGGAATCCAGGAGGAATGGGTGGAATTCTAGGTGGAATGGGTGGAATTCTATGTGGAATGGGTGGAATTCTAGGAGGAATGGGTGGAATTCTAGGTGGAATGGGTGGAATTCTAGGTGGAATGGGTGGAATTCTAGGTGGAATGGGTGGAATTCTAGGAGGAATGGGTGGAATTCTAGGAGGAATGGGTGGAATTCTAGGAGGAATGGATGGAATTCTAGGAGGAACGGGTAGAATTCTAGGAGGAATGGGTGGAATTCTAGGTGGAATGGGTGGAATTCTAGCTGGAATGGGTGGAATTCTAGGTGGAATGGGTGGAATTCTAGGAGGAACGGGTAGAATTCTAGGAGGAATGGGTGGAATTCTAGGTGGAATGGGTGGAATTCTAGCTGGAATGGGTGGAATTCTAGCTGGAATGTGAACGTTCTCTTTGTTTGAATTGTGGCGCTTGTTGGGGTGAATCTCTGATGAATCTCTTGTTGGGGTGAATCTCTGATGAATCTCTTGTTGAGGTGAATCTCTGATGTGCTGCTATGAACCATTATCTGGATATTCACATTCAAACATGGAAAGAAGAAAAGGTTCTCAGTATTTCTCTCCTTATAAACTGCTTTATAAACAGCTAATGTGTGGATTTTACTTCAACTTCACATAGACTTTGACAGGGAACTAGGTAATGCTGTGGGCTAAGATGCAACTGGAAGATATTAAATATTTTTAGTTTTTCTAAATGGCACATGGAATTTTTCACAAAGTTTGAAAGGTTGCTGCTTTTGGGGCTGTCGTAAACGGCCAGCAAAACACACTGTTCAATCAAAACTAGATGCATTATGGGCTAGGTTTGTCACTGTGCAGCCTGTTAGCCACCCAAACTTTGCATTTGTAAATATAGACTGTTTTGTGATAACAATATACTGTACATAAAGTTGTTCAAGTCTCCTTTTTTGGTACTTGAGCAACTTCAGATTATTGAGATATTTATAATCAGGCTCATTTCAAAGAGGGCTGTCCTTCAAAGCCAGTAGCACCCCTGTAGCCTACATACAGTGCATAGACATGGCTGCAAATGAAACATGATATGCTGTTTGTGCTAGTGTTTTTGTTTAAACTAACATGGATATTGAAAACGTGTCTAACCAGTAATGTGCTAATGAAATTGCACAAATTATTGAATCCCATCCAACATTTTTAAAGAGCAGAAATTGATCATGTGATGTAGCTTGGGGGAGCTTAAACCCCAAGAGAGTGCAGTAATGTATTTGGCCGGCAGTGGGGCATTTACTGTCAAATGTAATGATGTGTGTAAATGACAGGTTAAGCATGAAAGATCCAAATGGGCATGGACGATACTGAAAATGGTTTTGGAGAACGGTTAAAAACACAATTAGCAAAACATTTAGCCCAAAAAAATGCAGCAACAATTTCTTGTAGGAAAAATATAGATCACAATAATGTTAGTGGTGACATCTCTCCCACAGCAATTCATCTGAAACAGAATTACATAAGCCATTTACCACAGAGCCTGTGTGATGGATGACATCGCTCCAAAGCCAAGCTGAAACCGATCGCCACACTGTTCTCTGGAAATGTCACCAGCAAGACATACGACACACCCTGATTCCCTTTTAAATGAGAATCTGTTTTTAAAGAAAGAAAAAAACACCTCAGTTGTTATATTCCGCATCTCTCCAAAACGCACCCTTGGTGTTTTTTTTGTTTTTTTTTAACTAAGACTACAAAGAGTAGATTTATTCGTATGGGCGTGATAGTCAGGCTTTGATTGGCTGTCGGAGCCTTTAGCTGGTATAGGATGTCAGATCATATTTGAATACCTCTGGCAGATGATTTATAGGTGCAATCTTACCCAGCTGTCATGAGCCTTTATTCCTAGGGACAAGAAGATCTGGTGGCCTGAAGCAGCCGGTGAACACATTTGATGCGAACATTCCTTAAACTAATCTCTGCTCACATTGACAGAATGACTGCCACTGTATACATTTCCCTGTTTTTTGGGGAGGAAATGAACATGGGGAGGGGAAATGCGCAAGAGATCAAAGCAGCTGGTTGCCAGGATTCATTTTCAAATGAAATATAGGGCTCTGATGTGACAGGAGTCGGGACTGCATGGAGCTTACTGGGTAAACAGTAGGTGCAGAGATCGAAAAAGTCCTTCTGATATTGAAGCTGTCCTAATATGGACACCATACATTTATACATTTAACGTTTGAATTTGACATTGTTTTGTACAGGGTCACTAAATATCTGCAATCTGAACTGAACCAAATCCAAGGAAAATTGGGGTGCTCTTGTCTTGAACAAGATGGATGCAATTGTGCGGTACAATCCCGCTTGTTGTCCCTTTGTCCTGTAACCAAACAATCATGTCCCACATTTTATCAACAAATTCAAACACCACCGACTTAGAAAAACAGGTTAATGTGTCCTGTATTTCAGTCAGACATTCCAACCTGTCTCTTGCAGTCACGTTACACTCATGAAAAGATATCATCAGGATGTGGTAGCCTGTCGTTGTTGTTGAGATCTGATATCCTGCGCAGCACAAGGCGAGCCAATGTCATGGACCTACCGTCATTCAATCATATTTCTCAATTCCTTTCACGCTAAATTCCAGCTAAACTTGGAGAACTACACAAGTAAGTAAAAAGCCGTATTAGACTAAAAGATATAAGGTAATTTTGTCAAACTTGTGAGGCTCTCCATGCTGATTAGTTGCTCATTCAACATATTTGCTGCTACTTCACACAATATCGTTTTAAAAGACTCCCTTCCTAACTGTTTTACATTCACTGAGACCAACCAGAAATGTTTCCTTGGAAAGATTTAGCTAGCTGGCCACCAGAGGACAACAACACAGCGAGATGCAACAATTCAAGTTTTTCTGTCAATGATGTATGCTCTCAATGGGATTAGATAGGATTGATGCCAAATCCAAACTGGCTTCCTGTGACACTTCTTTTTTTTGGTGCACCAGGACCATTCATAGTTGAGCTCGCACAGTCTAGCTCAACCCTACGGGCGGCAACAATGTCATACTCGTTTGGATCAGACATCATACACATAGAGAGACAGAGTGGCACTGTTTCACTCGCTCGGATGCTTTCTCCTGTGAGATACATTCAGCCTCTTGCAAACTGAAGGAAACTTATGAAACACAGAGAGACGAAATATATATATATATATACAGTGGGGCAAAAAAGTATTTAGTCAGCCACCAATTGTGAAAGTTCTCCCACTTAAAAAGGTGAGAGAGGCCTGTAATTTTCATCATAGGTACACTTCAACTATGACAGACAAAATGAGATTATTTTTCTCAGAAAATCACATTGTAGGATTTTTAATGAATTTATTTGCAAATTATGGTGGAAAACAACTATATGGTCAATAACATAAGTTTATCTCAATACTTTGTTGTATACCCTTTGTTGGCAATGACAGACGTCAAACGTTTTCTGTAAGTCTTCACAAGGTTTTCACACACTGTTGCTGGTATTTTGGCCCATTCCTCCATGCAGATCTCCTCTAGAGCAGTGATGTTTTGGGGCTGTTGCTGGGCGACACAGACTTTCAACTCCCTCCAAAGATTTTCTATGGTGTTGAGATCTGGAGACTGGCTAGACCACTCCAGGACCTTGAAATGCTTCTTACGAAGCCACTCCTTCATTGCTCGGGCGGTGTGTTTGGGATCATTGTCATGCTGAAAGACCCAGCCACGTTTCATCTTCAATGCCCTTGCTGATGGAAGGAGGTTTTCACTCAAATTCTCACGATACATGGCCCCATTCATTCTTTCCTTTACACGGATCAGTCATCAGCATGATGTTTCCACCCCCATGCTTCACAGTAGGTATGGTGTTCTTTGGATGCAACTGAGTTTTTACCAAAAAGTTATATTTTGGTTTCATCTGACCATATGACATTCTCCCAATCTTCTTCTGGATCATCCAAATGCTCTCTAGCAAACTTCAGACGGGCCTGGACATGTACTGGCTTAAGCAGGGGGACACGTCTGGCACTGCAGGATTTGAGTCCCTGGCGGCGTAGTGTGTTACTGATGGTAGGCTTTGTTACTTTGGTCCCAGCTCTCTGCAGGTCATTCACTAGGTGTGGTTCTGTGATTTTTGCTCACCGTTCTTGTGATCATTTTGATTTTTGGTGAGATCTCATTTTGGTGAGATCTTGCGTGGAGCCCCAGATCGAGGGAGATTATCAGTGGTCTTGTATGTCTTCCATTTCCTAATAATTGCTCCCACAGTTGATTTCTTCAAACCAAGCTGCTTACCTATTGCAGATTCCGTCTTCCCAGCCTGGTGCAGGTCTACAATTTTGTTTCTGGTGTCCTTTGACAGCTCTTTGGTCTTGGCCATAGTGGAGTTTGGAGTGTGACTGTTTGAGGTTGTGGACAGGTGTCTTTTATACTGATAACAACTTCAAACAGGTGCCATTAATACAGGTAACGAGTGGAGGACAGAGGAGCCTCTTAAAGAAGAAGTTACAGGTCTGTGAGAGCCAGAAATCTTGCTTGTTTGTAGGTGACCAAATACTTATTTTCCACCATAATTTGCAAATAAATTCATTAAAAATCCACAATGTGATTTTCTGGATTTTTGTCCCCTGATGAAAATTACAGGCCTCTCTCATCTTTTTAAGTGGGAGAACTTACACAATTGGTGGCTGTATACATGCCTGTATATTTTTTTGGGGGGGGCATGCCTGGCTTCCCTTGGCATCCATGAATACACGCCACTGCACACATGAGGTCTCATTTCTGCATCAAGACTAGGCTACCCATCAACTGCTCATTCGCTGCAGTGAACCGCAGGGGTGCAGTCCTGCCAGAGCAAGGCAGAGCGCCACCTCTCATCATTTAGTAAAGTTTAGATCAAAGCTGAATCAATGTCTTGGAAGATCACAATGACTCATTAGTATTCTTTTTGTGTAACGTTACTGTTACACAAAAAACACCACCTCATTTCTTATAGGATGGTTAGCTGAATAGTCCCCCAAAAATGTAATGCGGCCAAAACTCAACAGCGCGCTCCGCAATGCAGAAAGTGCTTTGATTGAGACAAAATACAAGTAAGCTATATAGTTTTTAACACCATCTCCTCTAATTTGATCACAAAACAATAATTCAATAATGATATTCAATATTGATCTTCAATAATGATATTCAACAATGATATTCAATATCTGTCAATATATGAGAAGTTACGGTTTGATCGGCAGACTAATAAATCAGTATTGAATTTTTGGTGTTAATGAATCAGTATTAACAATCTGGGACTCTCCAAGAAACATCCCCACCCATCCCAGCCCATCCCAACCCATCCCCACTCATCCCAGGCCATCTCCACCCATCCCAGCCCAGCCCATCCCAACCTATCCCCACCCATCCCAGCCCATCTCCCCCATCCCAGCCCATCCCAGCCCACCCATCCCAGCCCATCTCCACCCATCCCATCCCACTCCATCCCAACCCATCCCCACTCATCCCAGGCCATCTCCACCCATCCCAGCCCAGCCCATCCCAACCCATCCCCAACCATCCCAGCCCATCCCCACCCATCCCAGCCCATTTCCACCCATCCCAGCCCATCCCAGCCCATCCCCGCCCATTCTAGCCCATCCCAACCCATCCCCACTCATCCTAGGCCATCTCCACCCATCCCAGCCCATCCCAACTCATCCCTAACCATCCCAGCCCATCCCCACCCATCCTAGCCCATCTCCACCCATTCCAGCCCATCCACGCCCATCCCAGCCCATCCCCGCCCATCCCAGCCCATCCCTGCCCATCCCAGCCCATCCCCGCCCATCCCCGCCCATCCCAGCCCATCCCAGCCCATCCCAGCCCATCCCCGCCCATCCCAGCCCATCCCTGCCCATCCCAGCCCATCCCCGCCCATCCCAGCCCATCCCTGCCCATCCCAGCCCATCCCAGCCCATCCCCGCCCATCCCAGCCCATCCCCGCCCATCCCTGCCCATCCCAGCCCAGCCCATCCCAGCCCATCCCCGCCCATCCCCGCCCATCCCTGCCCATCCCAGCCCATCCCAGCCCAGCCCATCCCATCCCTGCCCATCCCCGCCCATCCCAGCCCATCCCCGCCCATCCCAGCCCAGCCCAGCCCATTCCAGCCCATCCCCGCCCAGCCCAGCCCGTCCCCACTCAAGGTCATTTGTCACCCTCAACAAAGGACACAATCCCTCTCCGTCTCTGGTTGAGTATAACACAAGTTAAACACTGATTTAATTAAGCCCTCATTTTACCACTGGCCTGGGCTTTTTGTCTCTAATGTGGAATGAATGAGCAGTGGCCCTAATGGTCTGTGCACTAATGCGGTTGAGACTAAAAGGTATTGCACTTCATCTGCTGCCATGCAGCCAGCACCAGAACCCTCTCAGACAAACCACTCAGATACAGGCCCCATTATTCACTGGGACACATTCCTCTGCGTTCTAGGTAGCCATTAAGGCCTATAGGTGTCCCTGTTTTATTGTGTCTGTGTTCACAAAACGAGAAAACTAGGGATGTTTTGTTTTTGCACCGGTGTCCATAGGACAGTCTCAATCTCAACAATATTTATGCTCAGGATGTCCTAATATGGACATAATGTTTTTTCAATGTTGTGCAGTCAAAGTTGAACATGCTATAGACGTACTCTGTAGCTGAGTTAGCAGAGCATTGGGCTTGTAACGCAAGGACAGTAGGTTTGATTCCCGTAAAATGTATGAACGCATGACTGTAAGTCGCTTTGGATAAAAGTGTCTACTAAATGGCTTATATTACGTCATGCTGAGTTGAACATGCTATAGACATCATGCTTAGTTGAATATCTTAAAGACATCATGCTGTGTTGAACATACTATAGACATCATGCTGAGTTGAACATGCTATAGACATCATGCTTAGTTGAATATCTTAAAGACATCATGCTGTGTTGAACATACTATAGACATCATGCTGTGTTGAACATGCTATAGACATCATGCTGTGTTGAACATGCTATAGGCATCATGCTGTGTTGAACATGCTATAGACATCATGCTGTGTTGAACATGCTATAGACATCATGCTGTGTTGAACATGCTATAGACATCATGCTGTGTTGAACATGCTATAGACATCTTGCTGTGTTGAACATGCTATAGACATCATGCTGTGTTGAACATGCTATAGACATCATGCTGTGTTGAACATGCTATAAACATCATGCTGTGTTGAACATGCTATAGGCATCATGCTGTGTTGAACATGCTATAGACATCATGCTGTGTTGAACATGCTATAGACATCATGCTGTGTTGAACATGCTATAGACATCATGCTGTGTTGAACATGCTATAGACATCATGCTGTGTTGAACATGCTATAAACATCATGCTGTGTTGAACATGCTATAGACATCATGCTGTGTTGAACATGCTATAGACATCATGCTGTGTTGAACATGCTATAGACATCATGCTGTGTTGAACATGCTATAGACATCATGCTGTGTTGAACATGCTATAGACATCATGCTGTGTTGAACATGCTATAGACATCATGCTGTGTTGAACATGCTATAGACATCATGCTGTGTTGAACATGCTATAGACATCATGCTGTGTTGAACATGCTATAGACATCATGCTGAGTTGAACATGCTATAGACATCATGCTGTGTTGAACATACTATAGACATCATGCTGTGTTGAACATGCTATAGACATCATGCTGTGTTGAACATGCTATAGACATCATGCTGTGTTGAACATGCTATAGACATCATGCTGTGTTGAACATGCTATAGACATCATGCTGTGTTGAACATGCTATAGACATCATGCTGTGTTGAACATGCTATAGACATCATGCTGTGTTGAACATGCTATAGACATCATGCTGTGTTGAACATGCTATAGACATCATGCTGTGTTGAACATGCTATAGACATCATGCTGTGTTGAACATGCTATAGACATCATGCTGTGTTGAACATGAACATGCTATAGACGTCATGCTGTGTTGAACATGCTATAGACATCATGCTGTGTTGAACATGCTATAGACATCATGCTGTGTTGAACATGCTATAGACATCATGCTGTGTTGAACATGCTATAGACATCATGCTGTGCTCTAACATCTCAGGCTGCTGCAGTTTTCACTCCAAGCCCGTCACAGATTAGACAGAGTGAGATGCAATGCACCACAAAGTTAGAGATACCTGTACCCTTCTAGCTACGTCTCTTAAGGTCCTTTAGCATAGCTATGGTCCAAAGCGCATGACTGTGTGCTCTCTGAACAGTCAGGTGATGCTGCATAGGAAACAAAGGTTAACCAACACAGCCAAATGACATGAATTTATTTTTCTTCCTCTGGACCATTGATTCCATCAATGATATTTCAACAGGGTTTTTTTTTATGGGGGGGTGGGGGGTCCTAGGAAGACAATAATGGTTGCACTGATTTAATAGAGGTTGGAGAATGCTGTAATGTATTGAACCATGTGCCTGGTGGTGCATGTTGCTGTTTCGGCTGACCTGACTGGTCCTGTCTGAGAGAGCCTGTTTCCAGGGCCATCCACTGAGAACTGGGAGTGTGAAATGGAGTTCACCTACGGGAGAAATGAGAGCAGCAGTACGGATCCAGAGACACACCGCCGAGCATGGCATTGACTCATTTGGCCCTCTTTCATGGTACATTTCAGAGGCACTCATTTGTCAGGGGAAAGATGACAGAAAATATTTCTATGCCTAAAGGTGATACCAGGAAAGACGAGTGTCTATTCAGACTCTCTGGCATCAGCCCTCGATGGTGCCAATGTGAGATGGAATTACAAAGCGCACACTGAGCGCCACCACTGCCCTCCGTGATGCTTGGTGACATTATTCCGGACTGACAACCCACCAGTGTTCTTCAGACATCCTCACAATCACACTGGTGAAATTCCAGCCTATGGCAGTTCAGTTACAATGTTTGGACCAATCACACTGGTGAAATTCCAGCCTATGGCAGTTCAGTCACAATGTTTGGACCATTTTAGACCCAGGAAGTAAAAATCAAGATATTTGGACAGTTTTAAACTCTTCCACCCGTTGATATTAGAGTACATGATGTTGACTTCATATCCTCAAACACGTTCTTGTTTTATAAGACAATAAAAAATATGTTTCAACTAACCTGAATACGTCTGTCCTTCTTCTCAAATTTGTAGTGGGTGTTCTCCAAAACATGAACATTCGTGATGTATTTTGCAGTGTGTGATAACCATGGTCCATACGTTAATATGTTCATGTTATGCCTAAGGGAACTGGCACCATCAAAGACACCATCAAATATAGCATGCTGGGTGAGACACATTGTTTTCATACCTACAACTCACGTCAAACTTCATCAAATAGCTATTTTAAGTTCATGGAGCTCAAGGTTTTACCTTCCTTTCACTCTGTAGTGTACTTTTGTAATGGTTGAAAACATCTAGCTTAGGGTTGTCACTTATCTCATAGATGTGCTTTGTTTTTGTCAGTGCTCTGAAGTTCAAGCAGGGAAACTGTCTTGACAGCAGGCTTCAGGCAAGGACAAGTGAAATATTTTGGTGTGCTGTGGGCTTGAGGTCCTCTGTGTGTGTGCGTGTGCGTGTGTGTGCATGTGTGTGCGTGCTTGCGTGCGTGCGCGTTCATGGGCGCGTGCGTGTGTGTGCGTGTGTGTGTGCCAGAATCATGTTTTCCACAGTGAACCTATTAACTTTCGCACAATAACCTTGAAATTGGTGTGAGAAATTGATTAATATGTAAAACCATTGAGAAAACCCTGCTGTGTTCGAATCACCACAACTACTCTGTATTCTCAGTGGTTGTATAGCCCAAAGCTGAATGGATTGGTCCTAACTTAACCTCTCATTTAGAACGCTTTCAATTCATCATGTGTGCACTCACAGGAAACATAGAAATCCATTATGTAGACATACACTCTCTATACTACAGAGTAGTGATCCCATGCGCACAATGCTGAAGAAATCAGTGAGTAAAACACACACCCTAGTCTGCGTCCCATAGAGAGAGTAGGGTGCCATTTAGGACGCACCTCTGGAAAAGGCTATTGATCAGGAGAAAGTGGTCTGTTTCCCTGACAGGATTATTACAGGGCGCATTACCTCTCCCACATGACTAGGTCCAGGAAATGGTCAATAATAGAATCCTCTGTCAGACACACTCACACTCACTTTATTACCCCTCAGTCGAGCACTCGCTTCATCACCAGACACAACAGTCTCAATCAGCAAGGTGACGCTGTTCAACATCCACGACAGAGCGGAGAACGCTAAAAGGAGATCCGTGGCCATCTTTTAAACACGACAGCATGGAGGATGGAGTTTTAAGGTTACATTTGTCCCTAAACGTTTTTCTAAATTGGACCCATTAGAGATACACTAATTTTCTGAGATGAATGGTCCACACTGACAGGCTGGTTATGTTGTTTTGTTGGAACTGGCTCTTCTGTCAAATACATTCAATCACGTCTTGAGCTATAAAACTCAGTCTGTTCTTCTGAGAGACTGATGGTTATGATGACCCGACATGATAGAAAATGACCATACACATAGGATCTTGAGCCCTGAAACTATTAATCATTAGTTCACGGTTTCACCTAGACCAGGGTTCTCCAACCCTTTTCCTGCAGAGCTACCATCCTGTAGGTTTTAACTCCAACCCTGTTCCTGGAGGGCTACCATCCTGTAGGTTTGCACTACAGGAAACCCTAATCTAGCCCACCTGATTCTAGTAATTAGCTGTTAGTTACAACTGGGGTTGGAGTGAAAGCCTATGGGAAGGTAGCTCTATAGGAACAGGGTTGGAGTTAAAGCCTATGGGAGGGTAGCTCTATAGGAACAGGGTTGGAGTGAAAGCCTATGGGAGGGTAGCTCTATAGGAACAGGGTTGGAGTGAAAGCCTATGGGAGGGTAGCTCTATAGGAACAGGGTTGGAGTGAAAGCCTATGGGAAGGTAGCTCTATAGGAAGATGGTTGGAGTGAAAGCCTATGGGAGGGTAGCTCTATAGGAACAGGGTTGGAGTGATAGCCTATGGGAGGGTAGCTCTATAGGAACAGGGTTGGAGTGAAAGCTTATGGGAGGGTAGCTCTATAGGAACAGGGTTGGAGTGAAAGCCTATGGGAAGGTAGCTCTATAGGAACAGGGTTGGAGTGAAAGCCTATGGGAGGGTAGCTCTATAGGAACAGGGTTGGAGTGAAAGCCTATGGGAAGGTAGCTCTATAGGAAGATGGTTGGAGTGAAAGCCTATGGGAGGGTAGCTCTATAGGAACAGGGTTGGAGTGATAGCCTATGGGAGGGTAGCTCTATAGGAACAGGGTTGGAGTGAAAGCTTATGGGAGGGTAGCTCTATAGGAACAGGGTTGGAGTGAAAGCCTATGGGAAGGTAGCTCTATAGGAACAGGGTTGGAGTGAACGCCTATGGGAAGGTAGCTCTACAGGAACAGGGTTGGAGTGAAAGCCTATGGGAGGGTAGCTCTATAGGAACAGGGTTGGAGTGAAAGCCTATGGGAGGGTAGCTCTATAGGAACAGGGTTGGAGTGAAAGCCTATGGGAGGGTAGCTCTATAGGAACAGGGTTGGAGTGAACGCCTATGGGAAGGTAGCTCTACAGGAACAGGGTTGGAGTGAAAGCCTATGGGAGGGTAGCTCTATAGGAACAGGGTTGGAGTGAAAGCCTATGGGAGGGTAGATCTATAGGAACAGGGTTGGAGTGAAAGCCTATGGGAAGGTAGCTCTATAGGAACAGGGTTGGAGTGAAAGCCTATGGGAAGGTAGCTCTACAGGAACAGGGTTGGAGAGCCCTGGCCTAAACTGACCAAATTGCTAGAATACATCAGCCAAAAAATGTATCACGAAAAGACCACCACTAATTTTGGCCTGTAGACAAAACTGCAAAAAAGCAATTCCGATACTGTAAGATTCAGTAGGAAACTAATCCTCTGTCAATTGTCTTCTAAAGCTGGCCATCATTTAGACCCAGCTAAATATCTACTGCAGCCGGGCAAAACACACAACGGTTCCAGAACACTAGAGAACATCAGTGTCAACTGGACAAATTGAGCCCGATGGCAAAAGTGGAGGATGGGTGGACAAGAGAGGAAACAGATTGAGGGCAAAAAGAACAAGAGGATCACAACGGTGGGAGATGAAGAAATGGAGAGAGAAGCCGGCGATCCGCATCAAGCCCAGAAATAATCAGTGTCCGTGGCACAGGGGATCTGGAGTGTCCAGGAACACTCGGCAGCGGAGAAACACATCCAGGTGATGAATTGAAAAGTTCACAAAGAATCAGTTCTAGTTGGAAATCAAGGAGGTGGGAAATTGGCAACAACATCAGCAAGGCAGAACCTCAGAGAAGATCCATTCATCATGAGGAGATAAAAGGTTAGATCCCAGGCAGCTTTCTGTGGCCAAAACCAGGCAGATTATTGCAAGGCTTCAACACCATGCTGTGGCCAAAATCTTTCGGAAGTGTCTGCCCTGTGTGCAGGTGTGTTCTGTAATTATTAATAATAATTTCAATGTTTATTTTGACTTAATTTGTGAAGGGTATCTGCCCAGCACTTGAACATGACTGTGACACAATAATCTCCACGGGGACTTCATTTCGAGAAGTTAATTAGAAAAACTCAAGTTGATTCTGCTTTGATTTGTTTTTTAAACAGTTATTTGAAAATGCCTCCAGGTTTAATTGTTCTATTAGAGTTTCTTATCAAATGAAGTAGAAAGGATATTCCAACTCTTCAGCAAATCAAAGAGAAGAGGTGACTATTGAGGCTGTATGATCTACATTCCACATGTATTGAAGCATTATGAGTTTTGGATGACGTCACACCTCGAGTTCAGTGTATTCAAAGTCTGAAATAGGTCGCCATGTACACTTAGATATCGTTGTCTAGTGAATCAAAAACGTGGTCCAGGGAAAAGGTGGTTGGTGTATACGATAGCCCTGCAAAGATCCACATTCTGTTGCTCTCTCAAAAGTGGCCTATCGGCAGAGGCTGGAAGACAGGAAACACTAGTTTGGTATCGGCAACTGCGTCTTCCCCAGAAATTATTATTATTTCTCTGTCAATTTGATTTGACAGCGAGTTGTCTGACCAGAATTAAATATTTGTTGTTGTTTTCCCTTTGGGCTCCTCGTTGATATTGGCAAAATGTGTCTGCACATGCCCAGTCAGGTGAGACCTCTGTGACAATGGAAAAGACATTGCTTAGACTGACACCTGCTGGTTGAGGTAAATAGGCTGTCCTTATATGGACACAGTACTATCAACTACAGATGGACTATAGAAGTAGAAACTAGTGGAGATTACTACTCTTCAGACACGTAACAAAAAAAGGGTTGAGACATTCTGATGTATACTACATACAACCTGGAAGGATCTAAATGATACTACATACAACCATGGGCGTCTGGGAACAAGGACTGCGTTAATAAACGGTCAAATAAACCTGACATGACTGGACAGTTGGCATGACAACCACATAATGCATGCTGTAGAAGATTTGCTGATATGCTAATAGGGGAGAGAGATATCTACGGATAGTTGTTTTCCCGGTTATTGTTTTGTTTCTCTCTGAGTTCCTGCTCATCCAGCAGGTGATGTCAACTCAGCTCACTGCAGGAGGAAGAGCAACAGGTGATGTCAACTCAGCTCACTGCAGGAGGAAGAGCAACAGGTGATGTCAACTCAGCTCACTGCAGGAGGAAGAGCAACAGGTGATGTCAACACAGCTCACAGCAGGAGGAAGAGCAACAGGTGATGTCAACTCAGCTCACTGCAGGAGATGAGGAAGAGCAACAGGTGATGTCAACTCAGCTAACTGCAGGAGATGAGGAAGAGCAAACAGGTGATGTCAACTCAGCTCACTGCGGGAGGAAGAGCAAACAGGTGATGTCAACTCAGCTCACTGCAGGAGGAAGAGCAAACAGGTGATGTCAACTCAGCTCACTGCAGGAGGAAGAGCAACAGGTGATGTCAACTCAGCTCACTGCAGGATCTGAGGAAGAGCAACAGGTGATGTCAACACAGCTCACAGCAGGAGGAAGAGCAACAGGTGATGTCAACTCAGCTAACGGCAGGAGATGAGGAAGAGCAACAGGTGATGTCAACTCAGCTCACTGCAGGAGATGAGGAAGAGCAACAGGTGATGTCAACTCAGCTCACTGCAGGAGATGAGGAAGAGCAACAGGTGATGTCAACTCAGCTAACGGCAGGAGATGAGGAAGAGCAACAGGTGATGTCAACTCAGCTAACGGCAGGAGATGAGGAAGAGCAACAGGTGATGTCAACTCAGCTAACTGCAGGAGGAAGAGCAAACAGGTGATGTCAACTCAGCTAACGGCAGGAGATGAGGAAGAGCAACAGGTGATGTCAACTCAGCTCACGGCAGGAGATGAGGAAGAGCAACAGGTGATGTCAACTCAGCTCACGGCAGGAGATGAGGAAGAGCAACAGGTGATGTCAACTCAGCTCACTGCAGGAGATGAGGAAGAGCAACAGGTGATGTCAACTCAGCTAACTGCAGGAGATGAGGAAGAGCAACAGGTGATGTCAACTCAGCTAACTGCAGGAGATGAGGAAGAGCAACAGGTGATGTCAACTCAGCTAACGGCAGGAGATGAGGAAGAGCAACAGGTGATGTCAACTCAGCTAACTGCAGGAGATGAGGAAGAGCAAACAGGTGATGTCAACTCAGCTCACTGCAGGAGATGAGGAAGAGCAACAGGTGATGTCAACTCAGCTAACGGCAGGAGATGAGGAAGAGCAACAGGTGATGTCAACTCAGCTCACTGCAGGAGATGAGGAAGAGCAACAGGTGATGTCAACTCAGCTAACGGCAGGAGATGAGGAAGAGCAACAGGTGATGTCAACTCAGCTCACTGCAGGAGATGAGGAAGAGCAACAGGTGATGTCAACTCAGCTAACGGCAGGAGATGAGGAAGAGCAACAGGTGATTTCAACTCAGCTCACTGCAGGAGATGAGGAAGAGCAACAGGTGATGTCAACTCAGCTAATGGCAGGAGATGAGGAAGAGCAACAGGTGATGTCAACTCAGCTAACGGCAGGAGATGAGGAAGAGCAACAGGTGATGTCAACTCAGCTCACTGCAGGAGATGGATGGTAAAGTTGGTGGTTGAAGATATCCTTCTAGTGGTGTGGGGGCTGTGCTTTGGCAAAGTGGGTGGGGTTATATCCTTCCTGTTTGGCCCTGTCCGGGGGTATCATCGGATGGGGCCACAGTGTCTCCTGACCCCTCCTGTCTCAGCATCCAGTATTCATGCTGCAGTAGTTTGTTTGTCGGGGGGCTAGGGTCAGTTTGTTATATCTGGAGTACTTATCCTGTCTTATCTGGTGTCCTGCGTGAATTTAAGTATGCTCTCTCTAATTCTCTCTTTCTCTCCTTTCTTTCTCTCTCTCTGAGGACCTGAGCCCTTGGACCATGCCTCAGGACTACCTGGCATGATGACTCCTTGCTGTCCCCAGTCCACCTGGTCATGCTGCTGCTCCAGTTTCAACTGTTCAGCCTGCGGCTATGGAATCCTGACCTGCTCACTGGACGTGCTACCTGTCCCAGATCTATAATTTGAACATGCTGGTCATTTAAGAACATTTGAACATCTTGGCCATGTTCTGTTAAAATCTCCACCCGGCACAGCCAGAAGAGGACTGGCCACCCCTCATAGCCTGGCCTTTCTAGGGAGTTTTTCCTAGCCAATGTGCTTTAACACCTGCATTGCTTGCTGTTTGTGGTTTTAGGCTGGGTTTCTGTACAGCACGTTGAGATATCAGCTGATGTACGAAGGGCTATATAAATACATTTGATTTGATTTTGATTTGAGATGAGGAAGAGCAACAGGTGACTGCCCACTGTTCCAGACATCACTGCATGCTCCCTACAGAGGTTTCACATCAAGTTCTTAAATTATTCTGATTCTCCTTACCAGTCAGTGATTAAGGGAGTACCATGGCAGTAAATGGTTTCTTAGCACAGAGAAATGCTCTATGTCCCAAATGGCACCCTATTCCCTATTTACAGTAGTGCACTATATATCGAATAGTGCCATTTGTGATGCAGCCTTGGTCTTGGCTAAGAGTGAGCAGGTGAAGTATATAATAATAGCAGACACCTGGAACCATATCAGATAGTGATGGAGTCATTTTCCTGGAACCATTTCAGATAGTGATGGAGTCCTTTTCCTGGAACCATATCGGATAGTGATGGAGTCATTTTCCTGGAACCATATCGGAATAGTGATGGAGTCCTTTTCCTGGAACCATATCGGAATAGTGATGGAGTCCATTTCCTGGAACCGAACTGGATAGTGATGGAGTCCTTTTCCTGGAACCATATCGGATAGTGATGGAGTCATTTTCCTGGAACCATATCAGATAGTGATGGAGTCCTTTTCCTGGAACCATATCGGATAGTGATGGAGTCATTTTCCTGGAACCATATCGGAATAGTGATGGAGTCCTTTTCCTGGAACCATGATGGAGTCATTTTCCTGGAACCATACTGGATAGTGATGGAGTCATTTTCCTGGAACCATACTGGATAGTGATGGAGTCATTTTCCTGGAACCATACTGGATAGTGATGGAGTCATTTTCCTGGAACCATATCGGATAGTGATGGAGTCCTTTTCCTGGAACCATATCAGATAGTGATGGAGTCATTTTCCTGGAACCATATCGGATAGTGATGGAGTCATTTTCCTGGAACCATATCGGATAGTGATGGAGTCCTTTTCCTGGAACCATATCAGATAGTGATGGAGTCATTTTCCTGGAACCATATCGGATAGTGATGGAGTCCTTTTCCTGGAACCATATCGGATAGTGATGGAGTCATTTTCCTGGAACCATATCAGATAGTGATGGAGTCCTTTTCCTGGAACCATATCGGATAGTGATGGAGTCATTTTCCTGGAACCATATCGGAATAGTGATGGAGTCCTTTTCCTGGAACCATGATGGAGTCATTTTCCTGGAACCATACTGGATAGTGATGGAGTCATTTTCCTGGAACCATACTGGATAGTGATGGAGTCATTTTCCTGGAACCATATTGGATAGTGATGGAGTCCTTTTCCTGGAACCATATCAGATAGTGATGGAGTCATTTTCCTGGAACCATATCGGATAGTGATGGAGTCATTTTCCTGGAACCATATCGGATAGTGTTGGAGTCCTTTTCCTGGAACCATATCGGATAGTGATGGAGTCATTTTCCTGGAACCATATCGGATAGTGATTGAGTCATTTTCCTGGAACCATATCGGATAGTGATGGAGTCCTTTTCCTGGAACCATATCGGATAGTGATGGAATCATTTTCCTGGAACCATATCGGATAGTGATGGAGTCCTTTTCCTGGAATCATATCGGATAGTGATGGAGTCCTTTTCCTGGAACCATATCGGATAGTGATGGAGTCCTTTTCCTGGAACCATATCAGATAGTGATGGAGTCCTTTTCCTGGAACCATATCAGATAGTGATGGAGTCCTTTTCCTGGAACCATATCGGATAGTGATGGAGTCATTTTCCTGGAACCATATCGGATAGTGATTGAGTCATTTTCCTGGAACCATATCGGATAGTGATGGAGTCCTTTTCCTGGAACCATATCGGATAGTGATGGAATCATTTTCCTGGAACCATATCGGATAGTGATGGAGTCCTCTTCCTGGAATCATATCGGATAGTGATGGAGTCCTTTTCCTGGAACCATATCGGATAGTGATGGAGTCCTTTTCCTGGAACCATATCAGATAGTGATGGAGTCCTTTTCCTGGAACCATATCAGATAGTGATGGAGTCATTTTCCTGGAACCATATCGGATAGTGATGGAGTCATTTTTCTGGAACCATATCGGATAGTGATGGAGTCATTTTCCTGGAACCATATCGGATAGTGATTGAGTCATTTTCCTGGAACCATATCGGATAGTGATGGAGTCCTTTTCCTGGAATTATATCGGATAGTGATGGAGTCATTTTCCTGGAATCATATCGGATAGTGATGGAGTCCTTTTCCTGGAACCATATCAGATAGTGATGGAGTCATTTTCCTGGAACCATATCGGATAGTGATGGAGTCATTTTCCTGGAACCATATCGGATAGTGTTGGAGTCCTTTTCCTGGAACCATATCGGATAGTGATGGAGTCATTTTCCTGGAACCATATCGGATAGTGATTGAGTCATTTTCCTGGAACCATATCGGATAGTGATGGAGTCCTTTTCCTGGAACCATATCGGATAGTGATGGAATCATTTTCCTGGAACCATATCGGATAGTGATGGAGTCCTTTTCCTGGAATCATATCGGATAGTGATGGAGTCCTTTTCCTGGAACCATATCGGATAGTGATGGAGTCCTTTTCCTGGAACCATATCAGATAGTGATGGAGTCCTTTTCCTGGAACCATATCAGATAGTGATGGAGTCCTTTTCCTGGAACCATATCGGATAGTGATGGAGTCATTTTCCTGGAACCATATCGGATAGTGATTGAGTCATTTTCCTGGAACCATATCGGATAGTGATGGAGTCCTTTTCCTGGAACCATATCGGATAGTGATGGAATCATTTTCCTGGAACCATATCGGATAGTGATGGAGTCCTCTTCCTGGAATCATATCGGATAGTGATGGAGTCCTTTTCCTGGAACCATATCGGATAGTGATGGAGTCCTTTTCCTGGAACCATATCAGATAGTGATGGAGTCCTTTTCCTGGAACCATATCAGATAGTGATGGAGTCATTTTCCTGGAACCATATCGGATAGTGATGGAGTCATTTTTCTGGAACCATATCGGATAGTGATGGAGTCATTTTCCTGGAACCATATCGGATAGTGATTGAGTCATTTTCCTGGAACCATATCGGATAGTGATGGAGTCCTTTTCCTGGAATTATATCGGATAGTGATGGAGTCATTTTCCTGGAATCATATCGGATAGTGATGGAGTCCTTTTCCTGGAACCATATCAGATAGTGATGGAGTCATTTTCCTGGAACCATATCGGATAGTGACGGAGTCCTTTTCCTGGAACCATACTGGATAGTGATGGAATCATTTTCCTGGAACCATATCGGATAGTGATGGAGTCATTTTCCTGGAATCATATCGGATAGTGATGGAGTCCTTTTCCTGGAACCATATCAGATAGTGATGGAGTCATTTTCCTGGAACCATATCGGATAGTGATGGAGTCCTTTTCCTGGAACCATATCGGATAGTGATGGAGTCCTTTTCCTGGAACCATATCGGATAGTGACGGAGTCCTTTTCCTGGAACCATACTGGATAGTGCATTAAGTAATGATGACAATAAAGTGAAATGGGATACGTTCAATGCATGTACACTGTTTAAAATACAATCGTGTGTGTGTATTTGTATGTGCATGCCTGTCTATGTATGTGTGTGAGCACATTCATGCCTGCATGTTATTATGTACATATCTGTGTACGTCAACTTCTCTTCCGACTTCGTATTTCCAAAGTAGTGAGCGGTAATTATCCCAGTTAACGTTCTGATGAACCCCTCTAATGACCAGATCAATGTGCTACAAGGATCTAAGTTAGAATCATATGCTGGTATTCACTATGAATGACAGAGACTCCAGCATATACGTATCCCACATGGCACCCTATTCCTTTCATAGTGCACTATTTTTGACCAGCGTCCTATGGATTATAGTACACTAAATAGGTAATAGGGTGCCATTTGGGATGCAAACACTTCCTCTAACTACAAAGGAGAAACACAGAGAAGAGGATTGTTTCTGCCCCATGCTTGGTTAAGTCATAATGCCAACCCCATGTCTCCTACTAATTCATCTTCCAAGGGTGCGTCAGTGCCAAGAGCAGTACTAGCAAGACATGGCAGTAAATGCATCATAAAATCATTACCCTCGGAAGTCTGGCAATTAAATTGTCTGAGTGGAGCCGAATGGCAAGCAAGATGGCATCGGGAAAACACCTTGGGACATGGACCACCTTCCGGTGCCTTCTGAAGGTGAGGATATGCAAATTAACACTCCAATTTAATGGGAATTAACACAGGAAGGGAGGACAGATAGGGACACTGGAGTGAGAAATGGAAAATAGACAGCGACCGGCCATGTCCGTTGTTCATGCTCTGCTTATGAACATCAGCCAGACTGACAAACGCAGGAAACCGTGAGGAAATTTATCACACTGAAAGTGACAAGAGAAGTGTGTATGTGAAAAGGGTGTAAATGAGGTGAAGTGAGGTTGTTCAGAGGCATTCTGCTGTACAGCTGGATATCACATTACACCACATAAGGCAGCCTGGTCTCATTGACTAGACGTAACATAGTAAACTTAAATCCGAGACACTCAATTAGTACAATTTGTTACGTTTGATATGGTTGCATAAGACAGATGGTTATCTAAGGTGGTTATCTAAGTTTCAAAACTGAAAGTAGGGTGGTTGGTCGAGGAGGATGGGTGGGCGTATAACGTGAACATCTAGTAACCTGAAGGCAGCGAGTTCGAATCTCATCACGGACAAATGTAGCATTTTAGCTAATTAGCTATTTTTCAACTACTTACTACTTTTTAGCTGCTTTGCAACAACTTAGCATGTTAGCTAACCCTTCCCCTAACCCTAACCTTAAGCCTTTTAGCGAACACTTCCCCTAACCTTAACCCTATAACCAACTCCTAAACTTAACCCTAACCTTAACCCTGACCCATAACCCTAACCCCTAGCCTAGCTAACGTTAGCCAGCTAGCTAATGTTAGCCATCTAGCTACCTAGCTCTAAATCGTAACCTATAATACGTTTTGCAAATTTGTAACAAATATTATGTTTTTAAAATTCACAACATATTGTATGTTTTGAAATTCCTAACATATCATACGAAATGTGTGATGGAGATCCACAAACGAAAACATCATACTAAATGGAGGCTCTTGCATTTTACATACAGAGTAATACGAAATGCCCTGAGACCAGGTTGCATACGTAGGTTAAGAACTGTATACCATAAAAAGAGGGCGCAGTTATTCATCAGATGCAGACCTTGTGTGACAGAATGCTCTTCACAGTGAGTGAATTGATGTCACTTTAGATATGAAATCAAATGCATTGCAGTCTGGAGTCAATAAAACAAGCTTTGAACACCCACGAAACACTCAAAGGAAATTTTATTTATATATTTTTTAATACCCCTTTATTTAACCAGGTAGGATAGTTCTCATTTACAACTGCGACCTGGCCAAGATGATAAAGCAAAGCAGTGCGACAGAAACAACAACACAGAGTTACACATGGAATAAACAAGCGTACAGTCAATAACACATATGAGAAGAAAAAGTCTATATACAGTGTGTGCAAATGGCGTGAGGAGGTAAGGCAATAAAGAGGCCATAGTAGCAAAGTCATTTCAATTTAGCAGATTAACACTGGATTGCTGTCTTTCTTATCTTGTCCATGGAATGTTTACATTGTAAGAAAACCAATATGTCGTTTCTTAATTTGGGTGAACTAATAGAATTGGTATTTCTTCGATTCCTGGATAGATTCTTTGGTACTCCCATGTTATTACCTCGTACCCCTAGTACTCCCTGTATATAGCCATGTTATTACCTCGTACCCCTGGTACTCACTGTATATAGCCATGTTATTACCTCGTACCCCTAGTACTCCCTGTATATAGCCATGTTATTACCTCGTACCTCTGGTACTCCCTGTATATAGCCATGTTATTACCTCGTACCCCTGGTACTCCCTGTATATAGCCATGTTATTACCTCGTACCCCTGGTACTCCCTGTATATAGCCATGTTATTACCTCGTACCTCTGGTACTCCCTGTATATAGCCATGTTATTACCTCGTACCTCTGGTACTCCCTGTATATAGCCATGTTATTACCTCGTACCCCTGGTACTCCCTGTATATAGCCATGTTATTACCTCGTACCCCTGGTACTCCCTGTATATAGCCATGTTATTACCTGGTACCCCTGGTACTCCCTGTATATAGCCATGTTATTACCTCGTACCCCTGGTACTCCCTGTATATAGCCATGTTATTACCTGGTACCCCTGGTACTCCCTGTATATAGCCATATTATTACCTCGTACCCCTGGTACTCCCTGTATATAGCCATGTTATTACCTGGTACCCCTGGTACTCCCTGTATATAGCCATGTTATTACCTCGTACCCCTGGTACTCCCTGTATATATCCATGTTATTACCTGGTACTCCCTGTATATAGTCATATTATTACCTGGTACTCCCTGTATATAGCCATGTTATTACCTGGTACTCCCTGTATATAGCCATGTTATTACCTGGTACTCCCTGTATATAGCCATGTTATTACCTGGTACTCCCTGTATATAGCCATGTTATTACCTGGTACTCCCTGTATATAACCATGTTATTACCTGGTACTCCCTGTATATAGCCATGTTATTACCTGGTACTCCCTGTATATAGCCATGTTATTACCTGGTACTCCCTGTATATAGCCATGTTATTACCTGGTACTCCCTGTATATAGCCATGTTATTACCTGGTACTCCCTGTATATAGCCATGTTATTACCTGGTACTCCCTGTATACAACCATATTATTACCTGGTACTCCCTGTATAAAACCATGTTATTACCTGGTACTCCCTGTATACAACCATATTATTACCTGGTACTCCCTGTATATAACCATGTTATTACCTGGTACTCCCTGTATACAGCCATGTTATTACCTGGTACTCTCTGTATATAACCATATTATTACCTGGTACTAACTGTATACACTTGAGTGGCATAGCGGTCTAAGGCACTGCATTATACATCTTAATCTCACTTCCTATATACGAACTAAATGTATTTTTCTGCAACCCGCCTCACCCAACGTGGTACGGATCTCCTATTTTTATTTGTATTCCTTATAACTGGAACTTCCATCAGGAGCTAGCCAGCTAACTAGCTATTAGTCGTTGTTAGCCACAGCTAGCGGTCCTCGCCTTTTTTCCCGTCATCAGCCAGCCTTAGCTCGGACCTTCCAGTCTGCACAGCGTGACATCAACCCAGAGCATATCGGACTGCTTCTCTCTACCATTACACCGGATTTCTGACGCTCTGGATCATTACACCGGATCATTACTCCGGATCATCGCAGCTAGCTAGCTGAAAATGAATGGCTACTGTTAGCTAATGCTTCTGTCCGAAGCAAGCACCAGCTAGCCTTGAGCAGGGCCCATATACCAGCTAATTCTAGGGCTAGAACACCTCCTTTGCCAATTGGCCTGGACCCTTTATTGTCACTGCAGAGCCTTCAGACCCGCTCAAAATGCCTAAGATAGCTCTTTCGTCCCACCCCACACACATGCGGAGACCTCACCTGGCTTAACTTGTCCCTCCAGACACGAAACCTCTCTCATCATCACTCAACGCCTAGGTTTACCTCCACTGTACTCACATCCTACCATTCCCTTGTCTGTACATTATGCCTTGAATCTATTCTTCCGCGCCCAGAAATCTGCTCATTTTACTCTCTTCCGAATGCGCTAGACAACCAGTTCTTATAGCCTTTAGCCGTACCCTTATCCTACTCCTCTGTTCCTCTGGTGATGTGGCGGTTAACACAGGCTCTGTAGCCCCTAGTTCCACTCCTATTCCCCAGGCTCTATCATTTCTTGACTTCTGTAAAAGCCTTGGTTTCATGCATGTTAACATCAGAAGCCTCCTCCCTAAGTTTGTTTTATTCACTGCTTTAGCACACACCACCAATCCTGATGTCCTAGCCGTGTCTAAATCCTGGCTTAGGAAGGCCACCAAAAATTCTGAAATATCCACCCCCAACTACAACATTTTACGCCAAGATAGAACTGCCAAAGGGGGTGAAGTTGCAATCTACGGCAGAGATAGCATGCAGAGTTCTGTCATGCTATCCAGGTCTTTTCCCGAACAGTTCGAGCTTCTACTTTTAAAAATCCACCTTTCCAGAAATAAGTCTCTCAATTTTGCAGCTTGATATAGAGCCCCAACTGTGCCCTAGACACCATATGTGAATTAATGGCCCCCCAGAGATCCCTAAAGATTGGAAAGCTGCCGCAGTCATCCCCCTATTCAAAGGGGGTGACACTCTAGACCCAAACTGTTACAGACCTATATCTATCCTACCCTGCCTTTCTAAAGTCTTCGAAAGTCAAGTTAACAAACAGATCACCGACCATTTCCAATCCCACCGTACCTTCTCCACTATGCAATCTGGTGTCCGAGCTGGTCATGTGTGCACCTCAGCCACGCTCAAGGTCCTAAACGATATCATAGCCACCATCGATAAAAGACAATACTGTGCAGCCGTATTCATTGACCTGGCCAAGGCTTTCGACTCTTTTAATCACCGCATTCTTATCGGCAGACTCAACAGCCTTGGTTTCTCAAATGACTGCCTCGCCTGGTTCACCAACTACTTCTCAGATAGAGTTCAGTGTGTCAAATCGGATGGCCTGTTGTCCGGACCTCTGGCGGTCTATATGGGGGTGCCACAGAGTTCAATTATTGGGCTGACTCTTTTCTCTGTATACATCAATGATGTCGCTCTTGTTGCTGGTGATTCTTTAACCCACCTCAACGCAGACAACACCATTCTATATACATCTCGCCCTTCTTTGGACACTGTGTTAACAAACCTCCAGACAAGCTTCAATGCCACACAACACTCCTTCCGTGGCCTCCAATTGCTCTTAAACGCAAGAAAAACTAAATGCATGTTCTTCAACCGATCGCTGCCCGCACCTGCCTGCCTGACTAGCATCACTACTCTGGACGGTACTGAGTTATGTGGACAACTACAAATATCTAGGTGTCTGGTTAGACTGTAAACTCTCCTTCCAGACTCACATTAAGCATCTCCAATCCAAAATTAAATCTAGAATTGGCTTCCTTTTTTGCAACAAAGCCTCCTTCACTCATGCTGCCAAACAATCCCTCGTATAACTGACTATCCTACCGATCCTCGACTTCGGCGATGTAATTTACAAATAGCCTCCAACACTCTACTCAGCAAACTGGATGCAGTCTATCACAGTGCCATCTGTTTTGTCACCAAAGTCCGATATACTACCCACCACTGTGACCTGTATGCTCTCATTGGCTGGCTCTCACTTCATATTCGTCGCCCACTGGCTCCAGGTCATCTAAAAGTCTCTGCTAGGTAAAGCCCTACCCTATCTCAGCTCACTGGACACCATAGCAGCACCCACCCGTAGCATAGGCTCCAGCAGGTATGTTTCACTGGTCACCCCCAAAGCCAACTCCTCCTTTGGCCGCATTTCATTCCAGTTCTCTGCTGCCAATGACTGGAACGAATTGCAAAAATCACTGAAGCTGCATACATATCTCCTTCACTAACTTCAAGCATCAGCTGTCAGAGCAGCTTACTGATCATTGCACCTGTACACAGCCCATCTGTAAATAGCCCACCCAACAACCTCATCCCCATATGGTTATTCCTTTTTTTTTGCTCCTTTATACACCAGTATCTCTACTTGCGTTCATCATCTACACATCTATCACTCCAGTGTTTAATTGCTAAATTGTAATTATTTCACCTATTATTGCTTTACCTCTTTAATCTTACTACATTTGCACACACTGTATATATACTTTTCTATTGTGTTATTGAATGTACATTTGTTTATTCCATGTGTAACTCTGTGTTGTTGTTTGTGTCACACTGCTTTGCTCTATCTTGGCAAGGTTGCAGTTGTAAATGAGAACTTGTTCTCAACTAGCCTACCTGGTTAAATAAATGTGAAATAAAAAAATATATAAATAAATCTCAGTGCAAGAAGCGTCACCACAGACACCCTGGATCAAAGCCAGGCTGTATCACAACCAGCCATGATTGTGAGTCCTACTGGATACTGGTTTTATTTAATTGTATTAATTTAACCTTTATTTAACTAGGCAAGTCAGTTAAGAACAAATTCTTCTTCACAATGACGGCCTAACCAGGCCAAACCTGGACGACGCTAGTCCAATTGTGCGCCGCCGTATGGGAATCCCAATCATGGCCGTATGTAATACAGACTGGAATTGGACCTGGGACTGTAGTGACACCTCTTGCACTGAGATGCAGTGCCTTAGACCACTGCACCACCCGGGAGCTGAATTGTGCTCTGATTGCGTAACTGTAACAAATCAGATTACTTCTAAATAGATACGAATCGTAGTCATCACATTTTTGAGTAATATTTCTTGAATTATTATTTGGTGAAATATCTAATGGTAAATGTTATTCACAATATACATAGCATATTTGCTTGGTCTCTTAAAGTGCATCTCTGAGCTAAGTTTAACTCTATAATTTAATGCTAGGACATTGATTTCAAGATATTAGCTCCTTGTCCCTCAGTCTCCTAATAATTGCATAATGGTAAACCAAGACACGTGCATCTTCTAGTATTCCGAGTCGTGATGCAAGGCCCGCAACCTTGGCTATACCCAGTGGATACGATTATAGGACTATAGCATTCACATGGTAATGGAGTCAGATGGTATAGTTCCTTACAAATGTAATCACCCCCTTGGTGTTTTTCCTTTTTGTTGCCTTACAACCAGTAATTTAAAATTATTTTTATTTGGATTGCATGTAATGGACACAAAATAGTCCAAATTGGTGAAGGGAAATGAATAAAATAACTTGATTGAAACAAATAAAAATACATTTAAAAATGGAAAAGTGGTGTGTGCATTTGTATTCACCCCCTTTGCTATGAAGCCCCTAAAAAAGATCTGGTGCAACCAATTACCTTCAGTCACATAATTAGTTAAATAAAGTCCACCTGTGTGCAATCTAAGTGTCACGTGTTCTGTCACATGATCTCAGTATATATACACCTGTTCTGAAATGGCCCAGAGTCTGCAACACCACTAACCAAGGGGCACCACCAAGCAAGCGGCACTATGAAGACCAAGGAGCTCTCCAAACAGGTCAGGGACAGAGTTGAGGATAAGTACAGTTCAGGGTTGCGATCTAAAAAATATCAGAAACTTTGAACATCCCACGGAGCACCATTAAATCCATTATTAAAAAATGGGAAGAATATGGCACCACAACAAACCTGCCAAGAGAAGACCGCCCACCAAAAACGGACCAGTCAAGGAGGACATTAATCAGAGAGGCAACAAAGAGACCAAAGATAACCCTGAAGGAGCTGCAAATCAGCGGAGATTGGTGTACCTGTCCATAGGACCACTTTAAGCCGTACACTCCACAGAGCTGGGCTTTACGGGAGAGTGGCCAGAAAAAAATCCACTGCTTAAAGAAAAAAAATGGCATGTGGGAGACTCCCCAAACATATGGAAGAAGGTACTCTGGTCAGATGAGACAAAAAATTTGCTTTTTGGCCATCAAGGAAAATGTTATGTCTGGCACAAACCTAACACCTCTCATCACCCCGAGAACACCCATCCTCACAGTGAAGCATGGTGGTGGCAGCATCATGCTGTGGGGATGTTTTTCACCGGCAGGGACTGGGAAACTGGTCAGAATTGAAGGAATGATGGATGGCACTAAATACAGCGAAATTCTTGAGGGAAGTCTTCCAGAGATTTGAGACTGGGACGGAGGTTCACCTTTCAGCCAGGACAATGACCCTAAGCATACTGCTAAAGCAACACTCGAGTGGTAACACATCCAACTTGAAGGAGCTGGAGCAGTTTTTACCTGAAGAATGGATCAAAAATCCCAGTGGCTAGATGTGCCAAGCTTATAGAGACATACCCCAAGAGACTTGCAGCTGTAATTGCTGCAAAAGGTGGGTGAATAATTTCACAAGCCACTTTATATCATACTAGGGTCATAAACCCTCTACACTAATTTTCTGTCATCCTCCGACCAATTGAATTTTCTCTATTCAACACCTCCCATGAGGAAACTGATAGTGAATTAGTTACAGTAAGCAGTTAAACAGAAGACCTCCCTATGGCTCTTACAAAATGAGAATGTAAATGGAGAGAGAAGTAAAGTAAAATCTACATTACATTTATACACTCTTTGAAGTTTCTCCAATCAACTTCTGTGTCTCGTCCTCCTTGTGCATTCATCCCATTTCCATATAAAGCAGCCCCTTGTGAAAAACATCTATCTGTTCTAAACAGAATACACAGAGATAACAACTTTCTGCTCAATTAAAACCCACTCGCTGAAGAAGGAGATGATAACTTTGATCATTGTGGGGGGAATTCAAGACCAGATCTGGCACTTAGAAGCCAACCCATCCCTTCCGTCCTTCTTCTGCCCCCCCCCGTCCCCCCCCCCGTCCCCCGTCCCCCCGTCCCTCGTCCCCCCCGTCATCAGTCTGTCTGTTTTCATATCTTTTCCCCTCCTCTTCTCTTTTTCTGGGTCCCTTGTTTTGCTCCTCTTTGAAATGTGGTGGCTGGATGATGTGTGTGTGTGTGTGTCTAGGCATATGGCCATGGTGAGCCAAGTCTCAGAGTCCTTTGGTGTGCGGCGTCTATCTGCCTTCCTCAGACGGCAGGCGGGCCACTGAGCTGACAGCGATTAGACCGCTCCCCTGCTGGTGGCAGACGGAATGAAGCGGCCTGATAACGACCCCTCCCCCCACACTTTCCCCATCCTGCACCCACGCTCACCATGGGTGGTGAGTTTGGGTGGGGGCGCTCGTTCACAGAACGCACCGTTTCCTTTGAACCTTTACAAGCCAGCCTGTTGGAGTATTCACAGCACGTGGAAAGGAAGCATTTGAACCCGTAGTGGGATTGTGAAATTCAAGCTGGAGAAGAGCTGAGCCGGTGATGGCAGTAGTGAATAAATCAGAGCAGAGATAGAGGTAAAGAGAGTGGGGATCACGGGTGGATTAACAGTGGCTGTGGCTGACAGCGGCTTTGAAATAGTATCTGTTGAAAGTTTCTCCTGTCTACAGGGAGGTGAGGATGTCTGGGGTCAGAGGGGATACAGTCCTTCCACTGCATAATGGGGTGTAAATGAATGCTTTGGAGTCAGAGCAGAGCAGAGCTTCCAGGCATGCAGGAGAATGAAGCCTTCAACTCCAAAGTAAGACACTGAACAACATCCCTACATTAATTGTGTGTGTGTCTGGTGTCTGGTGTGTGTGTGTGTGTGTGTGTGTGTGTGTGTGTGTGTGTGTGTGTGTGTGTGTGTGTGTGTCTGGTGTCTGGTGTGTGTGTGTGTGTGTGTGTGTGTGTGTGTGTGTGTGTGTGTGTGTGTGTGTGTGTGTGTGTGTGTGTGTGTGTGTGTGTGTGTCTGGTGTGTGTGTGTGTGTGTGTGTGTGTGTGCATTTTCCAGTGTGTGTTAGCATTACAAGAAATAACTCAATGTGTTGAATATAATTAACGTTTTTATTGGTTAATTTGATTACGGTTTAAAGAATAATTTTTATGAGGGTAAAAAAAAACATATGCAATGAAGTATGAACTGAAAAAAACGCAATAAAAAAATAACATAGCCAGAGGCATTAGTAGCTTTGTGCAGTCCACTTGGTGTCTAAACACCCCAGAGGCTTCATGTCCCATCAATCATGCTCTTCACAAATTAATTTATGTCAACCGTGCCCGTATCAGACTAGGCAGGGAAAACAACAGCCCACTAAACAAACGTACCAAGCAGCACCAACTAATCCACAAATAATACCCTCCTCGTCATTGTGTTAACCCTGCGACCCCCCCCTGTGGAATTATTCTCATTATTGTTATTATTATTATTATTAATATTATTATTTGGGAGGAGAGGGTAATCAGGCAGAAATAGATGAGCAAGGGTGAGGAGGTTCTCATTTATCTCAGCTATTATCTGTAATGAGCCACTCGTCGCTGTGCCCTGTGGCAATGGGGCTCTGCCATTAGGAAAACATCCCCCACCCCACACCACCCTGTGGCCACTGGGCCCCACTCTCTCCTTCTCTCTTTCTCTCTGTAATTGAGGGGGGAATAGCCATGCTCGGCCGAACACACAGGGGCACACTTCTTATTGACACAGTGTTAAAGACTCATTAACACAACGATTGGAAGAACAGAGGGAGAAAGGACCAAATGAACTCTATATGGTAATCAGGCGAATAGCCTCGGGTTAAAAGTGCAGTTGTCTGTCAGACTGTGTTGTACCTGCAGTGTCTGGGGAATCGGTTTGTCTGTCAGACTGTGTTGTACCTGCAGTGTCTGGGGAATCGGTTTGTCTGTCAGACTGTGTTGTACCTGCAGTGTCTGGGGGACCGGTTCATCTGTCAGACTGTGTTGTACCTACAGTGTCTGGGGGACCGGTTCATCTGTCAGACTGTGTTGTACCTGCAGTGTCTGGGGGATCGGTTCATCTGTCAGACTGTGTTGTACCTACAGTGTCTGGGGGACCGGTTCGTCTGTCAGACTGTGTTGTACCTGCAGTGTCTGGGGAATCGGTTTGTCTGTCAGACTGTGTTGTACCTGCAGTGTCTAGGGGGATCGGTTCATCTGTCAGACTGTGTTGTACCTGCAGTGTCTGGGGGACCGGTTCATCTGTCAGACTGTGTTGTACCTACAGTGTCTAGGGGACCGGTTCGTCTGTCAGACTGTGTTGTACCTACAGTGTCTGGGGGACCGGTTCATCTGTCAGACTGTGTTGTACCTACAGTGTCTGGGGGACCGGTTCATCTGTCAGACTGTGTTGTACCTGCAGTGTCTGGGGAATCGGTTTGTCTGTCAGACTGTGTTGTACCTGCAGTGTCTGGGGGATCGGTTCATCTGTCAGACTGTGTTGTACCTGCAGTGTCTAGGGGACCGGTTCGTCTGTCAGACTGTGTTGTACCTACAGTGTCTGGGGGACCGGTTCATCTGTCAGACTGTGTTGTACCTACAGTGTCTGGGGGATCGGTTCATCTGTCAGACTGTGTTGTACCTGCAGTGTCTGGGGAATCGGTTTGTCTGTTAGACTGTGTTGTACCTGCAGTGTCTGGGGGATCGGTTCATCTGTCAGACTGTGTTGTACCTGCAGTGTCTGGGGGACCGGTTCATCTGTCAGACTGTGTTGTACCTACAGTGTCTGGGGGATCGGTTCATCTGTCAGACTGTGTTGTACCTGCAGTGTCTGGGGAATCGGTTTGTCTGTCAGACTGTGTTGTACCTGCAGTGTCTGGGGAATCGGTTCATCTGTCAGACTGTGTTGTACCTGCAGTGTCTGGGGGATCGGTTCATCTGTCAGACTGTGTTGTACCTGCAGTGTCTGGGGAATCGGTTTGTCTGTTAGACTGTGTTGTACCTGCAGTGTCTGGGGGATCGGTTCATCTGTCAGACTGTGTTGTACCTGCAGTGTCTGGGGGACCGGTTCATCTGTCAGACTGTGTTGTACCTACAGTGTCTGGGGGATCGGTTCATCTGTCAGACTGTGTTGTACCTGCAGTGTCTGGGGAATCGGTTTGTCTGTCAGACTGTGTTGTACCTGCAGTGTCTGGGGAATCGGTTCATCTGTCAGACTGTGTTGTACCTGCAGTGTCTGGGGAATCGGTTTGTCTGTCAGACTGTGTTGTACCTGCAGTGTCTGGGGGACCGGTTCATCTGTCAGACTGTGTTGTACCTACAGTGTCTGGGGGACCGGTTCGTCTGTCAGACTGTGTTGTACCTGCAGTGTCTGGGGAATCGGTTTGTCTGTCAGACTGTGTTGTACCTGCAGTGTCTGGGGGATCGGTTCATCTGTCAGACTTTGTTGTACCTGCAGTGTCTGGGGGACCGGTTCATCTGTCAGACTGTGTTGTACCTACAGTGTCTAGGGGACCGGTTCGTCTGTCAGACTGTGTTGTACCTACAGTATCTGGGGGACCGGTTCGTCTGTCAGACTGTGTTGTACCTACAGTATCTGGGGGACCGGTTCGTCTGTCAGACTGTGTTGTACCTACAGTGTCTGGGGGATCGGTTCATCTGTCAGACTGTGTTGTACCTGCAGTGTCTGGGGAATCGGTTTGTCTGTTAGACTGTGTTGTACCTGCAGTGTCTGGGGGATCGGTTCATCTGTCAGACTGTGTTGTACCTGCAGTGTCTGGGGGACCGGTTCATCTGTCAGACTGTGTTGTACCTACAGTGTCTGGGGGATCGGTTCATCTGTCAGACTGTGTTGTACCTGCAGTGTCTGGGGGACCGGTTCATCTGTCAGACTGTGTTGTACCTACAGTGTCTGGGGGACCGGTTCGTCTGTCAGACTGTGTTGTACCTACAGTGTCTGGGGGACCGGTTCGTCTGTCAGACTGTGTTGTACCTACAGTGTCTGGGGGATCGGTTCATCTGTCAGACTGTGTTGTACCTACAGTGTCTGGAGGATCGGTTCATCTGTCAGACTGTGTTGTACCTGCAGTGTCTGGGGGACCGGTTCATCTGTCAGACTGTGTTGTACCTACAGTGTCTGGGGGATCGGTTCATCTGTCAGACTGTGTTGTACCTGCAGTGTCTGGGGAATCGGTTTGTCTGTCAGACTGTGTTGTACCTGCAGTGTCTGGGGGATCGGTTCATCTGTCAGACTGTGTTGTACCTGCAGTGTCTGGGGGACCGGTTCATCTGTCAGACTGTGTTGTACCTACAGTGTCTGGGGGACCGGTTCGTCTGTCAGACTGTGTTGTACCTACAGTGTCTGGGGGATCGGTTCATCTGTCAGACTGTGTTGTACCTACAGTGTCTGGGGGATCGGTTCATCTGTCAGACTGTGTTGTACCTGCAGTGTCTGGGGGATCGGTTCGTCTGTCAGACTGTGTTGTACCTGCAGTGTCTGGGGGATCAGTTTGTCTGTCAGACTGTGTTGTACCTGCAGTGTCTGGGGGACCGGTTCATCTGTCAGACTGTGTTGTACCTACAGTGTCTGGGGGACCGGTTCATCTGTCCGACTGTGTTGTACCTGCAGTGTCTGGGGGATCGGTTGCCGCAGTCAGTGCTGTACTGAGCCCCTGGATAAGTTTTTCTCAGCGGAGCCAATGTTGAGAGCTGAGGAATACGCATGGAAAGTAGATAAGCATGGATGCGCATCACAATGGTCAACTGGAGACATGACATTACTACTGTAACTGGCAAAACAGTGTAGAAGGGATTGCTAACTGACTGTAAACCATGTTAGCTTGCTAGCTAATCATCTTGGCCAATTTTGGGGCAATACAAGTGATTTATTTACCGTTAATTAGGCACCACAAACACCTTTGCTTGCAAACGAGACACTGTCACCAATATTTAAGGTGTCTACAGAAATGCTTACTTTTTGATGTTCTATGACAGCTCCACAGGAGGCTGGCTTCCTCCTGAGAATTCATAGGCCTCCTGAGAATTCATTCTTCCTTCCATTCTGCTAGTAAACGTGCAATATTTGGACAATAAAATATATGACCTACGCGGAAGAGTAAACTACCAACGGGACATTCAAATCTGTAATATCTTATGCTTCATGTAGTCGTGGCTGAACGACGACACTATCAACATACAGCTAGCTGGTTATATGCTGTACAGGCAGGATAGAACAGCGGTGTCTGGTAAGACAATGGGCTGCAGACTACGTATTTTTGTAAATAACTGCTGGTGCACGATATCTAAGGAAGTCTCAAGCTATTGCTCACTTGAGGTAGAGTATCTCATGATAAACTCTAGACCACACCACCTACCTAGAGAGTTTTCATCTGTATTTTCCATAGCTGTTTATACATACCACCACAGTCCGAATCTGGCACTAAGACAGCATTCAGCCATAAGCAATCAAGAAAACGCTCACCTAGAGGCGGCGCTCCTAGTAGCCGATGACTTTAATTCCGGGAAACTTAAATCTGTTTTACCAAATTTCTATCAGCATGTTAAATGTGCAACCAGAGGGAATAAACTCTGCACCACCTTTACTCTACACACAGAGACGCATACAAAGCTCTCCCTCACCCTCCATTTGGCAAATCTGACCATAATTCTATCCTCCTGATTCCTGTTTACAAGCAACAATGATTTATTTTATTTTTTTCCCACCTTTGTTTAACCAGGTAGGCCAGTTGAGAACAAGTTCTCATTTACAACTGCGACCTGGCCAAGATAAAGCAAAGCAGTGTGAACAGACAACACAGAGTTACACGTGGAGTAAACAATAAACAAGTCAATAACACAGTAGAGAAAAAAAAGAAAAAAAAGGGGAGTCTATATACATTGTGTGGAAAAGGCATGAGGAGGTAGGCGAATAATTACAATTTTGCTGATTAACACTGGAGTGATAAATGATCAGATGGTCGTGTACACCAGGTGTACTGGTGTGCAAAAGAGCAGAAAAGTAAATAAATATAAACAGTATGGGGATGAGGTAGGTAAATTGGGTGGGCTATTTACAGATAGACTATGTACAGCTGCAGCGATCGGTTAGCTGCTCAGAAAGCAGATGTTTGAAGTTGGTGAGGGAGATAAGTCTCCAACTTCAGCGATTTTTGCAATTCGTTCCAGTCACAGGCAGCAGAGAACTGGAACGAAAGGCGGCCAAATGAGGTGTTGTCTTTAGGGATGATCAGTGAGATACACCTGCTGGAGCGCGTGCTACGGGTGGGTGTTGCCATCGTGACCAGTGAACTGAGATAAGGCGGAGCTTTACCTAGCATGGACTTGTAGATGACCTGGAGCCAGTGGGTCTGGCGACGAATATGTAGCGAGGGCCAGCCGACTAGAGCATACAGGTTGCAGTGGTGGGTGGTATAAGGTGCTTTAGTAACAAAACGGATGGCACTGTGATAAACTGCATCCAGTTTGCTGAGTAGAGTATTGGAAGCTATTTTGTAGATGACATCGCCGAAGTCGAGGATCGGTAGGATAGTCAGTTTTACTAGGGTAAGTTTGGCGGCGTGAGTGAAGGAGGCTTTGTTGCGGAATAGAAAGCCAACTCTAGATTTGATTTTAGATTGGAGATGTTTGATATGAGCCTGGAAGGAGAGTTTACAGTCTAGCCAGACACCTAGGTACTTATAGATGTCCACATATTCTAAGTCGGAACCATCCAGGGTGGTGATGCTAGTCGGGCGTGCGGGTGCAGGCAGCGAACGGTTGAAAAGCATGCATTTGGTTTTACTAGCGTTTAAGGGCAGTTGGAGTGGAAGGAGTGTTGTATGGCGTTGAAGCTCGTTTGGAGGTTAGATAGCACAGTGTCCAAGGAAGGGCCGGAAGTATACAGAATGGTGTCGTCTGCGTAGAGGTGGATCGGGGAATCGCCCGCAGCAAGAGCAACATCATTGATATATACAGAGAAAAGAGTCGGCCCGAGAATTGAACCCTGTAGCACCCCCATAGAGACTGCCAGAGGACCGGACAACATGCCCTCCGATTTGACACACTGAACTCTGTCTGCAAAGTAGTTGGTGAACCAGGCAAGGCAGTCATTATAAAATCCGAGGCTACTGAGTCTGCCGATAAGAATATGGTGATTGACAGAGTCGAAAGCATTGGCCAGGTCGATGAAGATGGCTGCACAGTACTGTCTTTTATCGATGGCGGTTATGATATCGTTTAGTACCTTGAGCGTGGCTGAGGTGCACCCGTGACCGGCTCGGAACCTAGATTGCACAGCGGAGAAGGTACGGTGGAATTCGAGATGGTCAGTGACGTGTTTGTTGACTTGGCTTTCGAAGACCTTAGATAGGCAGGGCAGGATGGATATAGGTCTGTAATAGTTTGGGTCCAGGGTGTCTCCCCCTTTGAAGAGGGGGATGACTAAGGCAGCTTTCCAATCCTTGGGGATCTCAGACGATGTGAAAGAGAGGTTGAACAGGCTGGTAATAGGGGTTGCGACAATGGCGGCGGATAGTTTAAGAAATAGAGGGTCCAGATTGTCAAGCCCAGCTGATTTGTACGGGTCCAGGTTTTGCAGCTATTTCAGAAAGAAGGAAGCACCAGTAAAAAAGTGATCAAATGAAGCAGATGCTAAACTACAATACTGTTTTGCTAGCACAGACTGGAATATGTTCTGGGATTCCTCCGAATGCACTGAGGAGTACACCATGTCAATCATTGGCTTCAACAATAAGTGCATCAATGACGTCGTCCCCACAGTGACCGTACGTTCACATACCTCAGCTAGAAGCCATGGATTACAGGGAACATTTGCACTGAGCTAAAGGCTAGAGCTGCTGCTTTCAAGGAGCCGGAAGGTTATAAGAAATCCCGCTCTGCCCTCCAATGAACCATCAAACAGGCAAAGCGTCAACACATGACTAAGATCCAATCGTTTAACACCGGCTCTGACAGTCGTCGGATGTGGCAGGGCTTGCAAACCATTACAGACTACAGGGGAAGCAGAGCCGAGAGATGCCCAGTGACACGAGCCTATCAGACGAACTAAACTACTTTTATGCTCGCATCGAGGCAAATAACACTAAAACATGCATGAGACCCCCAGTTGAAGACTGTGTGATCACGCTCTCCGTAGCCGATGTGAGTAAGACCTTTAAACAGGTCAACATTCTGAACGCAGGGCCAGACAGATTACCAGGACGTGTACTGCGAGCATGCGCTGACCAACTACCAAGTGTCTTCACTGACATTTTCAACCTCACCCAGTCCGAGTCTGTAATACCAACATGTTTTAAGCAGACCACCATAGTGCCTGTGGCCAAGAACACTAAGGAAACCTGCCTAAACGACTGCTGACCCGTAGCACTCACGTCAACATCCATGAAGTGCTTTGAAAGGCTGGTCATGGCTCACATCAAAACCATTATCCCAGAAACCCTAGACCCACATCACTTTGCATACCGCCCCAACAGATCCACAGATGATGCAATCTCTTTTGCACTCCACACCTCCCTTTTCCACCTGGACAAAAGGAACACCTATGTGAGAATGCTATTCGTTGACTGCAGCTCAACGTTCAACATCAGAGTGCCCTCAAAGCTCATCACTGAGCTAAAACCCTGGGACTAAACACCTCACTCTGCAACTGGATCCTGGACTTCCTGATGGGCCACCCCCAGGTGGTAAGGGTAGGTCACAACACATCCGCCATGCTGAACCTCAACACATGGACCCCTCAGGGGTGCGTGCTCAGGCCCATCCTGTACTCCCCCGTTCAACAACAACTTCTACCTCAATGTGATCAAGACAAAGGAGATGATTGTGGACTACAGGAAAAAGAGGACCGAGCACGCCCCCATTCTCATTGACGGGGCTGCAGTGGAGCAGGTTGAGAGCTTCAAGTTCCTCGGTGTCTACATCACCAACAAACTAATATGGTCCAAGCACACCAAGACAGTCGTGAAAAGGGCACGACAAAACCTTTTCCCCTCAGGAGACTGAAAAGATTTGGCATGGGTCCCCCAGATCCTCAAAAGGTTCTACAGCTGCACCATCGAGAGCATCCTGACTGGTTGCATCACTGTCTGGAATGGCAACTGCTCGGCCCTAAAAAATTGTCAAAGACTGTTCTCTCTGCTACCGCACAGCAAGAGACACCGGAGCGCCAAGTCTAAGTCCAAGAGGCTTCTAAACAGCTTCGACCCCCAAGTCATAAGACTCCTGAACACCTAATCAAATGGCTACCCAGACTATTTGCAATGCCACCCACCCTCTTTTGCATCGTGCTACTCTCTGTTGTTATCATCTATGCATAGTCACTTTAATAACTTTACCTACATGTACATATTACCTCAACAAGCTGACCACGACTCCATTTTGTTGATCCCTGCCTACAGACAGAAACTAAAACAAGAGGCTCCCACGCTGAGGTCTGTCCAACGCTGGTCCGACCAAGCTGACTCCACACTCCAAGACTGCTTCCATCACGTGGACTGGGACATGTTTCGTATTGCGTCAGACAACAACATTGACGAATACGCTGATTCGGTGTGCGAGTTCATTAGAACGTGCGTTGAAGATGTCGTTCCCATAGCAACGATTAAAACATTCCCTAACCAGAAACCGTGGATTGATGGCAGCATTCGCGTGAAACTGAAAGCGCGAACCACTGCTTTTAATCAGGGCAAGGTGTCTGGTAACATGACCGAATACAAACAGTGCAGCTATTCCCTCCGCAAGGCTATCAAACAAGCTAAGCATCAGTACAGAGACAAAGTAGAATCTCAATTCAACGGCTCAGACACAAGAGGCATGTGGCAGGGTCTACAGTCAATCACGGACTACAGGAAGAAATCTAGCCCAGTCACGGACCAGGATGTCCTGCTCCCAGGCAGACTAAATAACTTTTTTGCCGGCTTTGAGGACAATACAGTGCCACTGACACGGCCTGCAAAGAAAACATGCGGTCTCTCCTTCACTGCAGCCGAGGTGAGTAAGACATTTAAACGTGTCAACCCTCGCAAGGCTGCAGGCCCAGATGGCATCCCCAGCCGCGCCCTCAGAGCATGCGCAGACCAGCTGGCCGGTGTGTTTACGAACATATTCAATCAATCCCTATATCAGTCTGCTGTTCCAACATGCTTCAAGAGGGCCACCATTGTTCCTGTTCCCAAGAAAGCTAAGGTAACTGAGCTAAACGACTACCGCCCCGTAGCACTCACTTCCGTCATCATGAAGTGCTTTGAGAGACTAGTCAAGGACCATATCACCTCCACCCTACCTGACACCCTAGACCCACTCCAATTTGCTTACCGCCCAAATAGGTCCACAGACGATGCAATCTCAACCACACTGTACACTGCCCTAACCCATCTGGACAAGAGGAATACCTATGTGAGAATGCTGTTCATTGAATACAGCTCGGCATTCAACACCATAGTACCCTCCAAGCTCGTCATCAAGCTCGAGACCCTGGGTCTCGACCCCGCCCTCTGCAACTGGGTACTGGACTTCCTGACGGGCCGCCCCCAGGTGGTGAGGGTAGGCAACAACATCTCCTCCCCGCTGATCCTCAACACTGGGGCCCCACAAGGGTGCGTTCTGAGCCCTCTCCTGTACTCCCTGTTCACCCACGACTGCGTGGCCACGCACGCCTCCAACTCAATCATCAAGTTTGCGGACGACACAACAGTGGTAGGCTTGATTACCAACAACGACGAGACGGCCTACAGGGAGGAGGTGAGGGCCCTCGGAGTGTGGTGTCAGGAAAATAACCTCACACTCAACGTCAACAAAACTAAGGAGATGATTGTGGACTTCAGGAAACAGCAGAGGGAACACCCCCCTATCCACATCGATGGAACAGTAGTGGAGAGGGTAGCAAGTTTTAAGTTCCTCGGCATACACATCACAGACAAACTGAATTGGTCCACTCACACAGACAGCATTGTGAAGAAGGCGCAGCAGCGCCTCTTCAACCTCAGGAGGCTGAAGAAATTTGGCTTGTCACCAAAAGCACTCACAAACTTCTACAGATGCACAATCGAGAGCATCCTGGCGGGCTGTATCACCACCTGGTACGGCAACTGCTCCGCCCTCAACTGTAAGGCTCTCCAGAGGGTAGTGAGGTCTGAACAAAGCATCACCGGGGGCAAACTACCTGCCCTCCAGGACACCTACACCACCCGATGTCACAGGAAGGCCATAAAGATCATCAAGGACATCAACCACCCAACCCACTGCCTGTTCACCCCGCTATCATCCAGAAGGCGAGGTCAGTACAGGTGCATCAAAGCTGGGACCGAGAGACTGAAAAACAGCTTCTATCTCAAGGCCATCAGACTGTTAAACAGCCACCACTAACACTGAGTGGCTGCTGCCAACACACTGACTCTGACTCAACTCCAGCCACTTTAATAATGGGAATTGATGGGAAATTATATAAATATATCACTAGCCACTTTAAACAATGCTACCTTATATAATGTTACTTACCCTACATTATTCATCTCATATGCATACTGTACTCTATATCATCGACTGTATCCTTATGTAATACATGTATCACTAGCCACTTTAACTATGCCACTTTGTTTACATACTCATCTCATATGTATACACTGTACTCGATACCATCTACTGTATCTTGCCTATGCTGCTCTGTACCATCACTCATTCATATATCCTTATGTACATATTCTTTATCCCCTTACACTGTGTACAAGACAGTAGTTTTGGAATTGTTAGTTAGATTACTTGTTATTACTGCATTGTCGGAACTAGAAGCACAAGCATTTCGCTGCACTCGCATTAACATCTGCTAACCATGTGTATGTGACAAATACAATTTGATTTGATTTGATTTGAACTAACCAGTGCCCCCACACATTAACTCTGTACCTGTACTCCCCTGTATATAGTCTCGCTATTGTTATTTTATTGATGCTCTCATATTACTTGTTACTTTTATTTCTTATTTTTATCCACATTTTTTTTTTAACTACATTGTTGGTTTGGGGCTCGTAAGTAAGCATTTCACTGTAAGGTCTACACCTGTGGTATTCGGCGCATGTGACTAATACAATTTGATTTAAGCCAGGTATAACAGCCCAAGAGATCAGCAATATTTTCGATACACTTTGCTACAAACTATGAGCTGTAGAGACAGACAGAGGCTGGTTTATAGGTCGTCGTGCATTGACTCTGAAGTTGGGTTCCTTCCTGTTTCAGAGGCACATGCAATTGCACACACTGGTATACACACACACACACACACACACACACACACACACACACACACACACACACACACACACACACACACACACACACACACACACACACACACATCCACATCATCTCCACACCTTCCTCTACTGTAATTCTCAAAACGTTCATGGCTAGTTCATTTAGAGCAGACCTTCATTTTCAGCTTGTATCCTATCCCCTACAATTATCAGCCCTCAAAGTTGAGTGAAACAAAGGAATGAGGAGGAATAGTCCTGCAGCCTGAGGCAAGGACGACTCCAACACTTAGCTTCCGGATGCTCTCATCTTTCAACGGGGGCCACTTCCACAGACCTGACATACTCTTGACAGTAATCAGTGGCCAATTCTGTTCAGTGACCAACGGCTATTGTGTATAACAAAAACCTTGAAGCAATTTAGAAAAAAGCACTTTCAAGAAGTGAGAGACCACAGGACATTGCTGTCATAGAAAGCAATGTCATCAGCAAAGCAGCCTGAGTACTGTATCCAACGAAGGCTTTAGCTTTCATTTATTAGATAGCAGGGTTGTGGTCAATTCCATTTAAATTCAGTCAATTCAGGAAGTAAACTGAAATTCCAATGTCAATTCCACACTTTCTCATTGAAAGGCATTGAGGAAAATTGGCATTGAACCCAACACACCCCAATTAGACCTGGGTTCAAATACTATTTCAAATACAGTATCTCAATTACTTCCACATAAAATCTAAGTAAGTATTCTAGATATATTTGATTTGAAAAGTAGTTTAATATTGTAAAGGCTTCATAATACCTTCACAAGCATTACAATTATTTTTTTTAAACAAATAATCTATAACCTTATGTCATACTTTATAAAGGGCTCATGAATGTGGCATTACTGTGTGACATAATCACCAATATCAAATGTGACATAAACATGTGCTTTATAAAGGGTGACATGTTGTGCTGAAGGACGGCACTAAAGTGAAGTCATGCTAGTCACATTACAACTAATCTCGTTCTCGCTTCCGCTCAAATGTCTGGTGGACCCACGCAATCAAACATGACCTTCTTCAGTAGGGTTAGGTTTCAAATCAAATTTTAAGAGGATAAACATTCATAAAGGCTTAATGATGTAAACACAAATGTATTAAGACTTAGGGAATTCACTAACAGCTAAAATAAAGTCAACATTAAAGGAACATTTCAAAAATGTTCAACTTCATTATTCATCGTCTCCAGCACCACCACAGCATCAACATCATCAACAAATTAGTTTTAAAAATGCAAAAAAAATGGATCTGTATTATTATATTCCTCTTTCATTTACAAATCTCATGACGTGATTATGATACATAGCTGTTACTAGGGGGATTTTTATTTAACTGAGCCTGCTAGCTAGTTAAATGCTCATTAGCTAGCTAGCTAGCAATTGCTGTGAAGTCACCAAAATGATATAAAATAACGATTGAGGTAGTGATGTCATTTAATTTAAATTACAATAAATCTTACTTGTTTTTCACTGTCCAGTGGCACTACAAGAGGACATTGATTGTCAAACTCATCACGTATGTGATTACTGCGCTACAGAAACACTGAAATGTAAAAGGTGTGAAACCCGGACAATATATATATCTATATATGTATTACAATAATAATTCAAAGGCCCGACCAAAGTATCTTGCTGTGCGTGACTGCACTTTGTGTCATTCTGCAGCACAACATTTTGGGGAAAGTTGAGGTCCGGTCCAATATCGCATCCAAAAGGGAAAGCAGTTGGGACATCCTAGAAATGTTTTAGAGTAATATAATTTACCAGACACTTCTATCCAAAGGGACTTACGTGCGTGCATTTTTACGTAAGGGTGGTCCCGGGAATCGAACCGACTATCCTGGTGTTGCAATGCTGTACCAAGACGCATGATGAGGCTATGCCTTGTGAAGCCTCAATGTAATACAATTTCTAAAGCCTTTAATAAAAGCAGTGCTTATGGCACCCTTTATAAAGCACAGGTTTATGTCATATTTGACCAAGTGGGTTATGTCACATTTTACATTGTTGGTTATATCACACAGTTATGCCACGTTTATGAACCGTTTATAGAGCATGACATACGGTTATAGATGATTTGTGACACATGTACATAGTGTTTATGGAGGCTTTATGAAGCCTTTATAAGCTGTATTACATTTAAAGCGGGACCAAATATTTTAATGCATTTGGTAATACACTTGGAAAGTATTTGAAAATACTCAAATACACTGACTCAAATTCACTCCTATGCATTGAACCCAGTAATTTGAAAATAGTTTTTGAGTATACTCTCAAATTTGGTAGACTATTTGGTTTTTACAAACAACCATTCAAATACTCAAATAAAAGTACTTGTTTTGGGCTGTTGTATTTTGAAAAAATACTAATTTGAACCCAGCTCTGACCGTAATACGGTTCTCCTGATCCAACTATAAAGTGTGGTCCACCATAATTGTCTTGACTCCCTTGGACTTCCCCCACCCTCCACTCTCCTGGCTCCTCGTCACCCTCCACTCTCCTGGCTCCTCGTCACCCTCCACTCTCCTGGCTCCTCGTCACCCTCCACTCTCCTGGCTCCTCGTCACCCTCCACTGGAAGTCGATTAGGGACCATCATCGATGCGGACTAGTCTGAATCGTCAGGCCGGGACGACGGAGCTGAAGTTTACTGCGCCGTGACCTTTTTCACGCCCTCTCCCTGTGAAGGTAATGAATAATACATGTAGGTTAATACCTTAAAGCAGCTCCATGGCTGAGGTGTGATGCGTCCGTGTGCAGCCGGCTGAGGAAGGCCACTGGCCTCACACTCGACCCCAGGAGGGCTGGCGTGGGCAGCCAAGAGCCCTCCACGTTGACTTTGTCCCCTCTGTCCCTGTCTGAGAGCTCCCATCCTCCTCAGATAGCCCCTCTGGATTACCAGAGTAAAGGGAGAAGCAAAGTTGCATAAAGAGGGCAAATGTTATTGTTTTTCGTGTCTGCTGATGTCTGTGCACATTCCAGGGATATCTGTCTGAGTTTGATTTAATATTTATCAGCTTTTAGCCATTTTTCCGTAGTTGACAGATTGAGTAGGTGTGACTCATATATCCCGTTTTCTTCAACTGAATATGTTCGCACATGAGCCTGACAGTTGAATAGTGAACAGCGCTGGACTAGCTACAGGTTTACAAATGACTAAAACGGCATAAAATTGAAATGGCACATGCTTCCGCTGTTCTTATTCTACTTCCATTATACTCTGAGAACATGAGGAGGTCTTACCGTAAAAACTTCCAAAAGGACTAATTGGAGGTAAATGTGTTTGCTGAAGTGCATATGCCCACCTGAATTCATACTCAGAGAACAGTTTGACATGTTCTCCAACACCTTACTCTAATCCCATCTCCTCCATGGCCTCTTTCCCCTCTCTGCTATCCCACACCTGCTTCACCGGCCAGACAACCTTCTCATTAATCAGTAGTGCCGAGCTCAGCCACAGCTCTCCTCTCCTTCCCCTTTAAACCTCCCTAGCTCCCAGTTTCCAACGACCTTGCTCTGTCCTTGTAAAGAGGGATGGTTGTGGGAGGACCCCAGAGGCCTAGCGCACCAGCCTGCGTCTCAGCGACTTTCACTCACCTGGAGCGCCCTGCGTCCCATCTCGCCGCTTTCGCGCGTCTCCTATGGCGACGACCGGTCTGTCGTCAAGGCGACGGAGTGCCAGGACCCTGGCTACTAACAGCGGCAGGTCTCCTGAAACAGCATATTCTTCTCCGGTTTCATCACAGGATATACAACGAGCTTAGTCGTCCTAAAAAAGCTACTGAATAACAGCACAGGTGCTTTTCAATATTACAGCCTGGGACTGGGATTATTTCATGAAAGCTGATCATTTACCGAACAAAAATATTTAAACGCAACATGCAACAATTTCAAAGATTTTACTGAGTTACAGTTCAAATCAGTAAATCAGTCAATTTAAATAAATAAACTGAGCCAGAATCTATCAATTTCACATGACTGGGCAGGGGTGCAGCCATCGGTGGGCTCCGGTGGACATTCCTTCAGTCAGCATGCCAATTGCACACTCCCTCAAAACTTGAGACCATCGGAGGCATTGTGTTGTGTGATAAAACGTCATATTTTAAAGTGGCCTTTTATTGTCCCCAGCACAAGGTGCACCTGTGTAATGATCATGCTGTTTAATCAGCTTCTTGATATACCACACCTGTCAGGTCAATGGATTGTCTTGGCAAAGGAGAAATGCTCACTAACAGGGATATAAATACATTTATGCACACAATTTGAGACAAATACGCTTTTTGTGTGTATGGAACATTTCTGGGATATTTTATTTCAGCTCATAAAACATGAGACCAACACTTTACATGTTGAGTTTATATTTTTGTTCATTGTAAGATAAGAGTGCTGTTTTGTCTTCTGAACATACCAGATAGGTAATATGCGAGTGTTATAGGACAAGATATAAAGGGAGGATAAAATCTTTGTAACAGATGGTGTCGTTTGCTCAGGTGTGCCGAGACATGCAGGGAGTATCAGGTGCCAAGACGGGTCACTCAACCAAGACTGCTCTCCTCTGTGTCACAGAGGCTCTCCACACTGTCAAAGCTGACTCTCTCTCCTTTCTTCTCACCCTCCTAACACCCTGAACCATCAGATCCTCCTCTCCACCCACTCAGGGCTGGGCGTCTCAGGCTCTATCAGATCCTCCTCTCCACCCTCTCAGGGTTGGGCATCTCAGGCTCTGCACACTCTTGGATTGCATCCTACCTGGCAGACTGGTCCTACCAGGTGACGTGGAGAAGATCTGTGTCTGCACCACATACTCTCACTACTGGGGTTCCCCAGGGTTCTAGGCCCTCTCTTCTCTACACACCAAGTCACTCACCTCCGTCTTATGCTCACATGGTCTCTTCTATCGTTGCTATGTGGATGACACTCAACTCCTTTTCTCCTTCCCCTCTTCTGACACCAAGGTGGCGACACGCATCTCTGCGTGCCTGGCAGATATCTCAGCTTGGATGTCGGCCCACCACCTCAAGCTCAACCTCAACAAGACAAAGCAGCTCTTCCTCCTGGGGGAAGGCCTGCTCACTCAAAGACCTCTCCATCACGGTTGACAACTCCACAGTGTCGCCCCCCCCCACCCCCCCCCCCCCCCCCCACCCCCCCAGAGTGCAAAAAACTTGCCGTTACCATGGAGAACATCCTGTCGTTCTCTGCAAACATCAAAGCAGTGACCCGCTCCTGCCGGTTCATGCTCTACAACATCTGTAGAGTACGAACCTACCTCACACAGGAAGAGGCGCAGGTCCTAATCCAGGCACTTGTCATCTCCCGTCTGGACTACTGCATCCAGCTGTTGGCTGGGCTCCCCGCTTTTGCCATCAAACCCTTGCAATTTATTCAGAACGCTGCAGCCCGTCTGATGTTCAACCTTCCCAAGTTCTCCCATGTCACCCCGCTCCTCTGCACACTCCAATCAAACCTCGCATCCACTACAAGGCTATGGTGATTGCTTACGGAGCAGCAAGAGGAACTGCCCCCCCCCCCTACCTTCAGGCTGTGCTCAAACCCTACACCCTAGAACAGCAGAGTCCCTGCCCATCTTCCAAAAGCACCTGAAACGCTACCTCTTCAAAGAGTATATGAAATAAGCCCCTCACCTCGACCCCTCGACCCCTCGACCCCTCGACCCCTCCGCCCCTTCTAGCTCTGACTTTGCTGATAACTACTTTATTGAGGGAAAATGTACTTACTATCCCTGTGATGTGTGGTTGTCCCACCTAGCTACCTTAAGATGAATGACTGTAAGTCGCTCTGGATAAGAGCATCAGCTAAATTGAACCTTTAAGAGGGTTTTATAAATAAGTATAACCACTGGGTATACAGAGATGACCAGTTTACAGAGGAGTATAGAGTGCAGTGATTAAAGTCTAAATGTACATTTTTTGGGGGGGATGAAACACAGAGAGGGAAAAGTGAAATCTCTGCTATATTCCATGAAGCTTCTTCTTCATCTTCTATTTTCACCCGCAGAATCGATTTCTCCATGCAACTGAAACGGATTCAAATGAAAACATAGTCCACTCTTCAAGGGGACACAGCTAAGTTTCAGTGGGACCTTAGCAAAGTGTTATTTTGTCTGCAGGCTGTGGGGTTGGTGAGGAAGGGAAGGTAGATTTAATGTGCCACTCAGCTCAGAGGGTGGGTTGGCTACAGCTCACTGCCTGCCTGAGACCACACGCTGAGACGCTCATCTATAACTGTCATCCTCTGGGCCTCCACCACACACACACACACACACACACACACACACACACACACACACACACACACACACACACACACACCTTCCCCCCTCACTGAGCAGCAGAGAGCTGTCTCTCTTACCCTAGCCCCCATCTACAGGGGACAGCCCAACATGACACTCAGATCATCCACAGGGGACACCCCAACATAATGCTCAGATTATAGATCTCCCTACACCCCCCATATCTCCAATGGGATAAAACCTGATAAGGGTGAAGGTTGTTTGTAGCCCCTCCTCTCTGTGCTCAACTTCTCCTAAATCATTGCTGAGTTTCTATGGTGGGTATTTATTGCAGTACTGGACCTCTCTCTCTCCAGCAGAACAGGACCTCTCTCTCTCTCCAGCAGTACTGGACCTCTCTCTCCAGCAGAACAGGACCTCTCTCTCTCCAGCAGTACTGGACCTCTCTCTCTCCAGCAGTACTGGACCTCTCTCTCCAGCAGTACTGGACCTCTCTCTCTCCTGCAGAACAGGACCTCTCTCTCTCTCCAGCAGTACTGGACCTCTCTCTCTCCAGCAGAACAGGACCTCTCTCTCTCTCCAGCAGTACTGGACCTCTCTCTCCAGCAGAACAGGACCTCTCTCTCTCCAGCAGTACTGGACCTCTCTCTCTCCTGCAGAACAGGACCTCTCTCTCTCTCCAGCAGTACTGGACCTCTCTCTCTCTCCAGCAGTACTGGACCTCTCTCTCTCTCCAGCAGTACTGGACCTCTCTCTCTCTCCAGCAGTACTGGACCCCTATCTCTCTCCAGCAGTACTGGACCTCTCTCTCCAGCAGTACTGGACCTCTCTCTCCAGCAGTACTGGACCTCTCTCTCCAGCAGTACTGGACCTCTCTATCCAGCAGTACTGGACCTCTCTCTCTCTCCAGCAGTACTGGACCTCTCTCTCTCTCCAGCAGTACTGGACCCCTATCTCTCTCCAGCAGTACTGGACCTCTCTCTCTCCAGCAGTACTGGACCTCTCTCTCCAGTAGTACTGGACCTCTCTCTCTCCAGCAGTACTGGACCTCTCTCTCCAGTAGTACTGGACCTCTCTCTCTCCAGCAGTACTGGACCTCTCTCTCCAGTAGTACTGGACCTCTCTCTCTCCAGCAGTACTGGACCTCTCCCCCCCAGCAGCGTTTCATTTTCTATTCATGTGTCTTATTTGAACGTATTGAGAGTGGAATATTGTTTTCCCATTTCCCTTGTAAATAAATAGGCAGAGATCTGCAGGACTCAGTACTTTGGGCTGTCCGCAGAAATAAAAAATATCTCCTACCTGCACAGAGCAATAAATACGAGAGGAAGAAGGTCAAAGCAATTTATATTTGACATGCAGAGCTGAAATGCCGTGTCACCATCTGAGAGTGTCCTGCCCCACAAAATACCCCTCCATCTCTCTCCAGCAGTACTGGACCTCTCTCCCCCAGCAGTACTGGACCTCTCTCCCCCAGCAGTACTGGACCTCTCTCCCCCAGCAGTACTGGACCTCTCTCCCCCAGCAGTACTGGACCTCTCTCCCCCAGCAGTACTGGACCTCTCTCTCTCCAGCAGTACTGGACCTCTCTCCCCCAGCAGTACTGGACCTCTCTCCCCCAGCAGTACTGGACCTCTCTCTCTCCAGCAGTACTGGACCTCTCTCCCCCAGCAGTACTGGACCTCTCTCTCTCCAGCAGTACTGGACCTCTCTCCCCCAGCAGTACTGGACCTCTCTCCCCCAGCAGTACTGGACCTCTCTCCCCCAGCAGTACTGGACCTCTCTCCCCCAGCAGTACTGGACCTCTCTCCCCCACTTCCTCATTGTTTTCTACACCCAGGGAAGATGGGTCATAGATACTGACACATTCTGGTGATTTAATCTATTATTGTCTCTCTCTGATTGATTTCCCCCTCCAGGATGGAGAAGCTGTCTTCATTAAAGTTTGGGGAAACGTGTTAACATTGCCAAAGCAAGTGAGGTAGATAATATACAAAAGTGAAATAAACAATAAAAATTAACAGTAAACATTACACACACAGAAGTTGCAAAACAATAAAGACATTTCAAATGTCATATTATATATATAGAAACAGTGTTGTAACAATGTACAAATGGTTAAAGTACACAAGGGAAAATGAATAAGCATAAATATGGGTTGTATTTACAATGGTGTTTGTTCTTCACTGGTTGCCCTTTTCTTGTGGCAACAGGTCACAAATCTTGCTGCTGTGATGGCACACTGTGGAATTTCACCCAGTAGATATGGGAGTTTATCAAAATTGGATTTGTTTTCGAATTCTTTGTGGGTCTGTGTAATCTGAGGCAAATATGTCTCTCTAATATATACATTGGGCAGGAGGTTAGGAAGTGCAGCTCAGTTTCCACCTCATTTTGTGGGCAGTGAGCACATAGTCTGTCTTCTCTTGAGAACCATGTCTGCCTACGGCGGCCTTTCTCAATAGCAAGGCTATGCTCACTGAGTCTGTACATAGTCAAAGCTTTCCTTAAGTTTGGGTCAGTCACAGTGGTCAAGTGTGCCACTGTGTACTCTCTGTTTAAGGCCAAATAGCATTCTAGTTTGGTCTGTTTTTTTGTTAATTCTTTCCAATGTGTCAAGTAATTATCTTTTTGTTTTCTCGTGATTTGGTTGGGTCTAATTGTGCTGCTGTCCTGGGGCTCTGTGGAGTGTGCTTGTGTTTGTGAACAGAGCCCCAGGACCAGCTTGCTTAGGGGACTCTTCTCCAGGTTCATCTCTCTGTAGGTGATGGCTTTGTTATGGAAGGTTTGGGAATCGCTTCCTTTTAGGTGGTTGTAGAATTTAATGGCTCTTTTCTGGATTTTGATCATTAGAGGGTATCGGCCTAATTCTGCTCTGCATGCATTATTTGGTGTTCTACGTTGTACACAGAGGATATTTTTGCAGAATTCTGCATGCAGAGTCTCAATTTGGTGTTTGTCCCATTTTGTGAAGTCTTGGTTGGTGAGCGGACCCCAGACCTCACAACCATAAAGGGCAATGGGCTCTATGTCCGATTCAAGTATTTTTAGCCAGATCCTAATTGGTATGTTGAAATTTCTGTTCCTTTTGATGGCATAGCTTTGTGGAAGTTACCTGTGGCGCTGATGTTTAGGCCAAGGTATGTATAGTTTTTTGTGTGCTCTAGGGCAACAGTGTCTAGATGGAATTTGTATTTGTGGTCCTGGCGACTGGACCTTTTTTTGGAACACCATTATTTTGGTCTTACTGAGATTTACTGTCAGGGCCCAGGTCTGACAGAATCTGTGCAGAAGATCTAGGTGCTGCTGTAGGCCCTCCTTGGTTGGTGACAGAAGCACCAGATCATCAGCAAACAGTAGACATTTGACTTCGGATTCTAGTAGGGTGAGGCCGGGTGCTGCAGACTTTTCTAGTGCCCGCGCCAATTCGTTGATATATATGTTGAAGAGGGTGGGGCTTAAGCTGCAACCCTGTCTCACCCCACGACCGTGTGTGAAGAAATGTGTGTGTTTTTTGCGAATTTTAACCGCACACTTGTTGTTTGTGTACATGGATTTTATAATGTCGTATGTTTTACCCCCAACACCACTTTCCATCAATTTGTATAGCAGACCCTCATGCCAAATTGAGTCGGAGGCTTTTTTGAAATCAACAAAGCATGAGAAGACTTTGCCTTTGTTTTGGTTTGTTTGGTTGTCAATTAGGGTGTGTAGGGTGAATACATGGTCTGTTGTATAGTGATTTGGTAAAAAGCCAATTTTACATTTGGTCAGTACATTGTTTTCATTGAGGAAATGTACGAGTCTGCTGTTAATGATAATGCAGAGGATTTTCCCAAGGTTACTGTTGACGCATATTCCACGGTAGTTATTGGGGTCAAATTTGTCTCCACTTTTGTGGATTGGGGTGATCAGTCCTTGGTTCCAAATATTGGGGTAGATGCCAGAGCTAAGGATGATGTTAAAGAGTTTTAGTATAGCCAATTGGAATTTGTTGTCTGTATATTTGATCATTTCATTAAGGACACCATCAACACCACAGGCTTTTTTTGGGTTGGAGGGTTTTTATTTTGTCTTGTAACTCATTCAAGGTAATTGGAGAATCCAGTAGGTTCTGATAGTCTTTAATAGTTGATTCTAAGATTTGTATTTGATCATGTATATGTTTTTGCTCTCTCCAAGTTTACACCTTTGCTATTACAGTGGAACGTTTTACCCAGGAAATTGTTGTTGCCTAATTGTTTTTTGGTAGGTTTCCAAACTGCATTCCTTCCATCTATAGCATTTCTTAATGTTACTCAGTTCCTTTGGCTTTGATGCCTCAAGATTGAGTATCGCTCTGTTCAAGTAGACTGTGATTTTACTGTGGTCTGATAGGGGTGTCAGTGGGCTGACTGTGAAAGCTCTGAGAGACTCTGGGTTGAGATCAGTGATAAAGTAATCTACAGTACTACTGCCAAGAGATGAGCTATAGGTGTACCTACCATAGGAGTCCCCTCGAAGCCAACCTACCTATGTACATACCCAGCATGCGACAGAGCTGCAGGAGTTGTGACCCGTTTTTGTTGGTTATGTTGTCATAGTTGTGCCTAGGGGTTCATATGGGGGAGAGAATGCTGTCACCTCCAGGCAGGTGTTTGTCCCCCTGTGTGCTGAGGGTATCAGGTTCTTGTACGGTTCTAGCATTTAGGTCGCCACAGACTAGTACATGTCCTTGGGCCTGGAAATGATTGATTTCCCCCTCCAGGATGGAGAAGCTGTCTTCATTAAAGTATGTCTCTCTCTCTCTCTTTCTCTCTCTCTCGTCCCTAACAATGTTTGTACCATGTTGTGCTGCTGTGTTGCTACCATGTTGTTGTCAAATTGTGTTGCCACCATGCTGTGTTGTTGTCTCTATGTAGTGTTGCGATGTCTCTCTTGTCGTGATGTGTGTTTTGTCCTATATTTTTAATCCCAGCAGGGGGCCTTTTGCCCTCTCTCACTGTCTCTATCACTCTGGGTCTCTGTGTCTCTCCCTGTCTCTATCACTGTGTCTCTATGTCTCTCCCTGTCTCTTTCACTCTGTCTCTCTGTCTCTATCACTCTGTGTCTCGCTGTCTCTATGTCTCTCCCTGTCTCTTTCACTCTGTGTCTCTCTGTCTCTATCACTCTGTGTCTCGCTGTCTCTATGTCTCTCCCTGTCTCTATCACTCTGTGTCTCGCTGTCTCTATGTCTCTCCCTGTCTCTTTCACTCTGTGTCTCTCTGTCTCTATCACTCTGTGTCTCGCTGTCTCTATGTCTCTCCCTGTCTCTTTCACTCTGTGTCTCTCTGTCTCTATCTCTCTGTCTCTCGGTCTCTCCTTGTCTCTTTCACTCAGTGTCTCTCCCTGTCTCTCTACCCTATCACTCTATAAAGCTTAAGTTTCTAATTATTAATGTCTTCATGTCTCGAGTCCTACAGAAATTACAGTATGTACAGTTGAAGTGGGAAGTTTCCATACACCTTAGCCAAGTACATTTAAACTCAGTTTTCACAATTCCTGACATTTAATCCAAGTAACAATTCCCTGTCTTGGGTCAGTTTGGATCACCACTTTATTTTAAGAATGTGAAATGTCAGAATAATAGTAGATTTCATCACATTGCCAGTGGGTCAGAAGTTGACATACACTCAATTAGTTTTTGGTAGCATTGCCTTTAAATTGTTTAACTTGGGTCAAACGTTTCGGGTAGCCTTCCACAAGCTTCCCACAATGAGTTGGGTGAATTTTGGCCCATTCCTCCTGACAGAGCTGGTGTAACTGAGTCAGGTTTGTAGGCCTCCTTGCTCACACATCCCTTTTCAGTTCTGCCCACATATTTTCTATAGGATTGAGGTCAGGGCTTTGTGATGGCCACTCCAATAACTTGACTTTGTTGTCCTTAAGCTATTTTCCACAACTTTGGAAGTATGCTTGGGGTCATTGTTCATTTGGAAGACCCATTTGCGACCAAGCTTTAACTTCCTGACTGATGTCTTGAGATGTTGCTTCAATATATCCATATAATTTTCCTTTCCTCATGATGCCATCTATTTTGTGAAGTGCACCAATCCCTCCTGCAGCAAAGCACCCCCACAACATGATGCAGCCACCCTCCTGCTTCACGGTTGGGATGGTGTTCTTCGGCTTGCAAGCCTCCCCTTTTTACTCCAAACATAACGATGGTCATTATGGCCAAACAGTTCTATTTCTGTTTCATCAGAACAGAGGACATTTCTCCAAAAAGTAAGATCTTTGTCCCCATGTGCAGTTGCAAACTGTAGTCTGGCTTTTTTATGGCGATTTTGGAGCAGTGGCTTCTTCCTTGCTGAGCGGCCTTTCATGTTATGTCGATATAGGACTCGTTTTACTGTGGATATAGATACTTTTGTACCTGTTTCCTCCAACATCTTCACAAGGTCCTTTGCTGTTGTTCTGGGATTGATTTGCACTTTTCGCACCAAAGTACGTTCATCTCTAGGAGACAGAACGCATCTCCTTCCTGAACGGTTTGATGGCTGCGTGGTCCCATGGTGTTTATACTTGCGTACTATTGGTTATACAGATGAACGTGGTACCTTCAGGCGTTTGTAAATTGCTCCTAAGGATGAACCAGACTTGTGGAGGTCTACAATTATTTTTCTGATTTCTTTTGATTTCCCCATGATGTCCAGCATAGGGGCGCTGAGTTTGAAAGCAGGCCTTGAAATACATCCACAGGTACACCTCCAATTGACTCAAATTATGTCTATCAGAAGCTCATAAAGCCATGATATAATTTTCTGGAATTTTACAAGCTGTTTAAAGGCACCGTCAATTTAGTGTATGTAAACTTCTGACCCACTGGAATTGTGATACCGTGAATTATAAGTGAAATAATCTGTTTGTAAACAATTGTTGGAAGAATTGTTGTATCATACACAAAGTAGATGTCTTAACCGACTTGTCAAAACTATAGTTTGTTAACAAGACATTGGTGGTGGTTGAAAAACGAGTTATAATGACTCCAACCTAAGTGGATGTAAACTTCCTACTTCTACTGTTTATATCGAGGGAATTTTGGATAATGTTGCATTCACTTTTAGCATGTGTCCTTGTGTGTTAAAGAATCAACACCATCGTGCCTCCTTGCACATGAAGCCAGCTTTTATGGGTAGTGGACATAGAGATTGATTGGTGCCTGGGGGAGGATGTCTTTTCACATTAATAACCCAGAGAAGAGAAGGCAAGAATAGATACCAGCAGTACCAACAGATGAGGAGCAGGAGTTGAAGGAGTTGAAGGAGGTAAAGGGGGAGTAGGAGATGGAGATGGAGGTAAAGGGGGAGAAGGAGTTGAAGGAGATGAAGGAGGTAAAGGGGGAGAAGGAGATTAATGAATTGAAGGGAGAGAAGGAGATGAAGGAGTTGAAGGAGGTAAAGGGGGAAAAGGAGTTGAAGGAGGTAAAGGGGGAGAAGGAGTTGAAGGAGATGAAGGAGGTAAAGGGGGAGACGGAGTTGAAGGAGATGAAGGAGGTAAATGGGGAGAAGGAGTTGAAGGAGGTAAAGGGGGAGAAGGAGATGAAGGAGATGGGGAGAAGGAGTTGAAGGAGATGAAGGAGGTAAAGGGGAGAAGGAGATGAAGGAGGTAAAGGGGGAGAAGGAGATGAAGGAGGTAATGGGGGAGAAGGAGTTGAAGGAGATGAAGGAGGTAAAGGGGGAGAAGGAGTTTAAGGAGATGAAGGAGGTAACGGGGGAGAAGGAAATGAAGGAGATGAAGGAGGTAAAGGGGGAGAAGGAGATGAAGGAGGTAAAGGGGGAGAAGGAGTTGAAGGAGGTACAGGGGGAGAAGGAGTTGAAGGAGATGGGGGAGAAGGAGTGGAAGGAGATGAAGGAGGTAAAGGGGGAGAAGGAGATGAAGGAGGTAAAGGGGGAGAAGGAGTTGAAGGAGATGAAGGAGGTAAAGGGGGAGAAGGAGTTGAAGGAGATGAAGGAGGTAACGGGGGAGAAGGAGATGAAGGAGGTAACGGGGGAGAAGGAGATGAAGGAGGTAAAGGGGGAGAAGGAGTTGAAGGAGGAGAGAGAGTTGAAGGAGATGAGTGAGTTGAAAGGTATTTTCTCTCTGTCTGCTTTACTCTTATTTGTTTCAAATGTAAATGCATATGCCTAGTTAAATAAAGGTTATATACAGTAAAAAAAATACCTACATGTCTCAGTGGCACATTCCCCCTTCTCGGTGGCACTTTCCCCCTTCTCGGTGGCACATCCCCCCTTCTCGGTGGCACATTCCCCCTTCTCGGTGGCACATTCCCCCTTCTCGGTGGCACATTCCCCCTTCTCGGTGGCACATTCCCCCTTCTCGGTGGCACATTCCCCCTTCTCGGTGGGACATTCCCCCTTCTCGGTGAGACATTCCCCATTCTCGGTGGCACATTCCCCCTTCTCGTTGGCACATTCCCCCTTCTCGTTGGCACATCCCCCCTTCTCGGTGGCACATTCCCCCTTCTCGGTGGCACATTCCCCCTTCTCGGTGGCACATTCCCCCTTCTCGGTGGCACATTCCCCCTTCTCGGTGGGACATTCCCCCTTCTCGGTGAGACATTCCCCCTTCTCGGTGGCACATTCCCCCTTCTCGGTGGCACATTCCCCCTTCTCGTTGGCACATTCCCCCTTCTCGGTGGGACATTCCCCCTTCTCGGTGGAACATTTGGGGTGGCAGCGTAGCCTAGTGCTTAGAGTGTTGGACTAGTAACTGAAAGGTTGCGAGATCAAATCCCCGAGCTGACAAGGTACAAATCTGTCATTCTTCCCCTGAACAACCCACTGTTCCTAGGCCATCATTGAAAATAAGGATTTGTTCTTAACTGACTTGCCTAGTAAAATAAATAAATACATACAGTGCTTTTGGAAAATATTCAGACCCTTTGACTTTTTCCAGATGTTGTTACATTACAGCCTTATTCTAAAATAGATTTTTTAAATCCCTCATCAATCTATACACAAAACCCCATAATGACGAAGCAAAAACCGTTTTTTTTTTTGTTTGCAAATTTACATAAGTATTCAGACCCTTTAATCAGTACATGGTTGAAGCACCTTTGGCAGTGATTACAGCCTCAAGTATTTTGGGATATTACGCTACAAGCTTGGCACACATGTATTTGGCGAGTTTCTCCCATTCTTCTCTGCAGATCCTCTCAAGCTCTGTCAGGTTGGATTGGGAGCGTTTTGCTGCACAGCTATTTTCAGGTCCCTCCAGAGATGTTTGATTGGGTTCAAGTCTGGGCTCTGGCTGGACCACTCAAGGACATTCAGGGACTTGTCCCGAAGCCACTCCTGCATTGTGTTGGCTGTGTGCTTAGGGTCGTTGTACTGTTGGAAGGTGAACCTTCACCCCAGTCTGAGATCATGAGCACTCGAGAATCTCTCTGTACTTTGATCCGTTCATCTTTCCCTCTATCCTAACTAGTCTCCCAGTCCCTGCTGCTGCCACCACCATGCTTCACTGTAGGGATGGTACCAGGTTTTCTCCAGACGTGACGCTTGGCATTCAGGCCAAAAAGTTAAATCTTGGTTTCATCAGACCAGAGAATCTTGTTTCTCATGGTCAGAGTCCTTTACCCTTTTAACCTTGTTCTGAACACCTCCAAAACAAAGGTCATGGGGTTTGGTAAGAAGAATGCTCCTCTCCCCACAGACAGGTGTGATGACTAACTCTGAGGGTTTAGAGCTTAGTTACCTCATACAAGTACTTGGGAGTGTGGTTAGACCGTACACTGTCCTTCTCTCAGCACATATCAAAGCTGCAGGCTAAAGTTAAATCTAGACTGCAACAAACACTCAAACTGGACAGTTTTATCTCAATCTCTTCATTTAAAGACTCAAGCATGGACACTCTAACTGACAGTTGTGGCTGCTTTGCGTGATGTATTGTTGTCTCTACCTTCTTGCCCTTTGTGCTGTTGTCTGTGCCCAATGTTTGTACCATGTTTTGTTCTGCTGCCATGTTGTGTTGCTACCATGTTGTTGTCATGTTGTATTGCTACCATGTTGCTGTCATGTTGTGTTGCTACCATGTTGTTGTCATGTTGTGTTGCTACCATGTTGTTGTCATGTGGTGTTGCTACCATGTTGCTGTCATGTTGTGTTGCTACCATGTTGTTGTCATGTTGTGTTGCTACCATGTTGTTGTCATGTTGTGTTGCTACCATGTTGCTGTCATGTTGTGTTGCTACCATGTTGTTGTCATGTGGTGTTGCTACCATGTTGTTGTCAAGTTGTGTTGCTACCATGTTGTTGTCATGTTGTGTTGCTACCATGTTGCTGTCATGTGGTGTTGCTACCATGCTGTGTTGTCATGTGTTGCTGCCCTGACATGTTGTCTTAGGTCTCTCTTTATGTAGTGTTGTGTTGTCTCTCTTGTCGTGATGTGTGTTTTGTCCTGCCCGCAGGAGGCCTTTTGCCTTTTGGTAGGCCGTCATTGTAAATAAGAATGTGTTCTTAACTGACTTGCCTAGTTAAATAAAGGTTAAATATAATTTTTAAATTAAGGTGCCTCTTGGCAAACTACAAGCGGGCTGTCATGTGCCTTTTACTAAGGAGTGGCTTCCATCTGGCTACTCTACCATAAAGGCCTGATTGGAGGAAAGGAAAGGTGGACACCTAGTCAGTTGTAAAACTGAATGCATTCAACTGAAATGTGTCTTCCGCATTTAACCCGACCCCTCTGAATCAGAGAGTTGCGGGGGTCTGCCTTAATCAACATCTACGTCTTAGTGCTGCAGGAAGGTTGTCCTTCTGGAAAGTTCTCCCATCTCCACAGAGAAACTCTAGAGCTCTGTCAGAGTGACCATCGGGTTCTTCCTGACCAAGGCCCTTCTCCCCCAATTGCTCAGTTTGAACGGGCAGCCAGCACTAAGAAGAGTCTTGGTGGCTCCAAACTTCCTCCATTTAAGAATGATGGAGGGCAATGTGTTCTTGGGGACCTTCAATACTGTAGAAATGATTCTGGTACCCATCCCCAGATCTGTGCCTTGACAGAATCCCGTCTCTGAGCTCTACAGACAATTCCTTTGACCTCACAACTTGGTTTTTGCTCTGACATGCACTGTCAACTGTGGGACCTTATATAGACAGACGTGTGCCTTTCCAAATCATGTCCAATCAATTGAATTTACCACAGGTGGACTCCAATCAAGTTGTAGAAACATCTCAAGGATGATCAATGGAAACAGGATGCACCTGAGCTCAATGTCGAGTCTCACCGCAAAGGGTCTGAATACTTATGTAAATAAGGTATTTCTGTTTTCATTTTTTATGCATTTGCAAAAAAATCTGAAAATCAGTTGTTTTGCTTTGTCATTATGGGGTACTGTGTGTAGATGAGGGATATATATATTTATTTATTATTTTTATACATTTTAGAATGAGGCTGTAACGTAACAAAATGTGGACAAAGTCAAGGGGTCTGAATACTTTCCGAATGCACTGTATGTTTGTGTAGCGGGATCTTGTGGGGCATCACACCCTCAGATGGTGACACCTGCGCTTCAGCTCTGCATGTCAAATATAAATTGCTTTGACCTTCTTCCTCTTGTATTCATTGCTCTGTGCAGGTAGGATATGTTCTTGTCTTTCTGCAGGCAGCCCAAAGTGCTGAGTCCTGCAGATCTCTGCCTATTTATATACAAGGGAAATGGGAAAACAATATTTCACTCTCAATACGTCACAAAAATAGAAAATAGAACTAGAATAGAACTGAAACACCCCCCCCCCCCCCCCCCCCCCCCCCCCCCAAAAAAACCTTTTCTCACCCTCCCTTACCGCACAAACAGTCACTAATCTTTGGATTCTCAAAGTGCTGGTCACTTCAACGACACATGACTACAGTGTTGGTCACTTCAACAACACAACACATGACTACAGTGTTGGTCACTTCAACAACACAACACATGACTACAGTGTTGGTCACTTCAAAAACACAACACATGACTACAGTGCTGGTCACTTCAACAACACATGACTACAGTGTTGGTCACTTCAACAACACATGACTACAGTGTTGGTCACTTCAACGACACATGACTACAGTGTTGGTCACTTCAACAACACATGACTACAGTGTTGGTCACTTCAACGACACATGACTACAGTTTTGGTCACTTCAACAACACATGACTACAGTGTTGGTCACTTCAACGACACATGACTACAGTGTTGGTCACTTCAACAACACAAGACATGACTACAGTGTTGGTCACTTCAACAACACATGACTACAGTGTTGGTCACTTCAACGACACATGACTACAGTTTTGGTCACTTCAACAACACATGACTACAGTGTTGGTCACTTCAACAACACATGACTACAGTGTTGGTCACTTCAACAACACAACACATGACTACAGTGTTGGTCACTTCAACAACACAACACATGACTACAGTGTTGGTCACTTCAACAACACAACACATGACTACAGTGCTGGTCACTTCAACAACACATGACTACAGTGTTGGTCACTTCAAGAACACATGACTACAGTGTTGGTCACTTCAACAACACATGACTACAGTGTTGGTCACTTCAACAACAAATGACTACAGTGTTGGTCACTTCAACAACACATGACTACAGTGTTGGTCACTTCAACGACACATGACTACAGTTTTGGTCACTTCAACAACACATGACTACAGTGTTGGTCACTTCAACAACACATGACTACAGTGTTGGTCACTTCAACAACACAACACATGACTACAGTGTTGGTCACTTCAACAACACAACACATGACTACAGTGTTGGTCACTTCAAAAACACAACACATGACTACAGTGCTGGTCACTTCAACAACACATGACTACAGTGTTGGTCACTTCAACAACACATGACTACAGTGTTGGTCACTTCAACAACACATGACTACAGTGTTGGTCACTTCAATGACACATGACTACAGTGTTGGCCACTTCAACGACACATGACTACAGTGTTGGTCACTTCAACGACACATGACTGCAGTGTTGGTCACTTCAACAACACATTACTACAGTGTTGGTCACTTCAACAACACATTACTACAGTGTTGGTCACTTCAACAACACATGACTACAGTGTTGGTCACTTCAACAACAAATGACTACAGTGTTGGTCACTTCAACGACACATGACTGCAGTGTTGGTCACTTCAACAACACATTACTACAGTGTTGGTCACTTCAACAACACATGACTACAGTGTTGGTCACTTCAACAACAAATGACTACAGTGTTGGTCACTTCAACGACACATGACTGCAGTGTTGGTCACTTCAACAACACATTACTACAGTGTTGGTCACTTCAACAACACATGACTGCAGTGTTGGTCACTTCAACAACACATGACTACAGTGTTGGTCACTTCAACGACACATGACTGCAGTGTTGGTCACTTCAACAACACATGACTACAGTGTTGGTCACTTCAACAACACATGACTACAGTGTTGGTCACTTCAACAACACATGACTACAGTGTTGGTCACTTCAACGACACAACACATGACTACAGTGTTGGTCACTTCAACGACACATGACTACAGTGTTGGTCACTTCAACAACAAATGACTACAGTGTTGGTCACTTCAACAACACATGACTACAGTGTCGGTCACTTCAACAACACAACACATGACTACAGTGTTGGTCACTTCAACAACACATGACTACAGTGTTGGTCACTTCAACAACACATGACTACAGTGTTGGTCACTTCAACAACACATGACTACAGTGTTGGTCACTTCAACAACAAATGACTACAGTGCTGGTCACTTCAACAACAAATGACTACAGTGTTGGTCACTTCAACAACACAACACATGACTACAGTTTTGGTCACTTCAACAACACATGACTACAGTGTTGGTCACTTCAACAACACATGACTATAGTGTTGGTCACTTCAACAACAAATGACTACAGTGTTGGTCACTTCAACAACACATGACTACAGTGTTGGTCACTTCAACGACACAACACATGACTACAGTGTTGGTCACTTCAACAACACATGACTACAGTGTTGGTCACTTCAACAACACATGACTACAGTGTTGGTCACTTCAATGACACATGACTACAGTGTTGGTCACTTCAACAACACATGACTACAGTGTTGGTCACTTCAATGACACATGACTACAGTGTTGGTCACTTCAACAACACATGACTACAGTGTTGGTCACTTCAACGACACAACACATGACTACAGTGTTGGTCACTTCAACAACACATGACTACAGTGTTGGTCACTTCAACGACACATGACTACAGTGTTGGTCACTTCAACGACACATGACTACAGTGTTGGCCACTTCAACGACACATGACTACAGTGTTGGTCACTTCAACAACACAACACATGACTACAGTGTTGGTCACTTCAACGACACATGACTGCAGTGTTGGTCACTTCAACAACACATTACTACAGTGTTGGTCACTTCAACAACACAACACATGACTACAGTGTTGGTCACTTCAACGACACATGACTACAGTGTTGGTCACTTCAACAACACATGACTACAGTGTTGGTCACTTCAACAACAAATGACTACAGTGTTGGTCACTTCAACAACACATGACTACAGTGTTGGTCACTTCAACGACACAACACATGACTACAGTGTTGGTCACTTAAACGACACATGACTACAGTGTTGGTCACTTCAACAACAAATGACTACAGTGTTGGTCACTTCAACAACACATGACTACAGTGTTGGTCACTTCAACAACACATGACTACAGTGTTGGTCACTTCAACAACACATGACTACAGTGTTGGTCACTTCAATGACACATGACTACAGTGTTGGTCACTTCAACAACACATGACTACAGTGTTGGTCACTTCAACAACACATGACTACAGTGTTGGTCACTTCAACAACACATGACTACAGTGTTGGTCACTTCAATGACACATGACTACAGTGTTGGTCACTTCAACAACACATGACTACAGTGTTGGTCACTTCAACAACACATGACTACAGTGTTGGTCACTTCAACAACAAATGACTACAGTGTTGGTCACTTCAATGACACATGACTACAGTGTTGGTCACTTCAACAACACAACACATGACTACAGTGTTGGTCACTTAAACGACACATGACTACAGTGTTGGTCACTTCAACAACACATGACTACAGTGTTGGTCACTTCAACAACACATGACTACAGTGTTGGTCACTTCAACAACACATGACTACAGTGTTGGTCACTTCAACAACAAATGACTACAGTGTTGGTCACTTCAACAACACATGACTACAGTGTTGGTCACTTCAACAACACATGACTACAGTGTTGGTCACTTCAACGACACAACACATGACTACAGTGTTGGTCACTTCAACAACAAATGACTACAGTGTTGGTCACTTCAACAACACATGACTACAGTGTTGGTCACTTCAACAACACATGACTACAGTGTTGGTCACTTCAATGACACATGACTACAGTGCTGGTCACTTCAACAACACATGACTACAGTGTTGGTCACTTCAACAACACATGACTATAGTGTTGGTCACTTCAACAACACATGACTACAGTGCTGGCCCCTTCAACAACACATGACTACAGTGTTGGTCACTTCAACAACACAACACATGACTACAGTGTTGGTCACTTCAACGACACATGACTACAGTGTTGGTCACTTCAACAACACAACACATGACTACAGTGTTGGTCACTTCAACAACACATGACTACAGTGTTGGTCACTTCAACAACACATTTTGACTATGTGCATTCACACATATACTACAAACAACGTAATGATGACACCTCATGTTGGCAGATACGGCTGGCTACAAGTCAAATCCACAGCGTTTCTTATGTACAAAGCAGAAAGCATAGTGCATTTAATCAGCAGGCAGTCCTGATGGATATAAACACGCAGGATTTTCTAACAAAACAGGAGCTACTGTACAACACAGCTGTCCAAGTTCATCTCTGTCATCCTCGCTGTCCTCTGATACCATCCCCCTGAGGGAGGTGTCAACAGTCCAGATATCAGCTCCTCAACACAGCACAGCCGTGGGCAAGGACAATGTCAACTGTTATGTAAAGAGCACTCTCCTGCCTTCCTAACATGGCTGCCCTCCACACTGCTTAATACTCCAGACACCACCAGAGTGAGACGAGACCTGGGGGAGAGAGCCGCCAACTGAACTGTGACTGCCACCACCGCCCATTGCAATAGAAAAGGCGTGTGTGTGTGTGTGTGTGTGTGTGTGTGTGTGTGTGTGTGTGTGTGTGTGTGTGTGTGTGTGTGTGTGTGTGTGTGTGTGTGTGTGTGTGTGTGTGCCTGTTTGCATACATGCGTGCGTGGTAGTGCATTTCTTTCAGCTGAAATATAAAGACTGTCTTTGAAATGTTCTTGCCGTTTTAAGCAGGATGTAGCTGTAAGAAACGGTGCTGGATGGAAGGTCTACGAATTCAACCCTGAGCTCTTTGCTTCAGATTACTGCCTTCAAAAATAGGAAAGGATATGGACAACTCCACCAAATCAACTTTTAGAACCACACTCACCCACTGGCAACATTCAAACAGTGCATGGAATAATAGGAGAACCGACTGTCAGACGCCCCATGCATGGATCAAGGCAGGATATTTCCCTGTTAATAATAGGAGAACCGACTGTCAGACACCCCATGCATGGATCAAGGCAGGATATTTCCCTATTACATCAATAAAGCAGCGGTAGCAGCCAGTCTCCCAAATCACAAAACCTCTCAGAATAGGAGTAGTGCAGATTCAGGACCAGTGTTGCCTTTGGATCAAAATGAATAAGATCATATCGCCAGTCAGGGAGACCAAGATCAGAACTCCTACTCTGAGACATTGGGCCCTGGAGCAGTTTGACAGGGAGCAAACCCGTCCACTGGCCTGCAGAGCAGAGAAGCACCACTCTGGGTTCTATAACAGATCACCTTCAAATGAAAAGTGATTCCTCTGTCACCCGACACATAAATGTCCCTATTTAATGCTGGCTACTGCCACTCAGCGTTTGGGCTCTTTACCAGCCTCTAAAACTGTCAAAGACACACTAAGAGACAGATATGAGAGATGGACTGCGGCTGCCCTCGCACAAGGTTAAAGACAGAATGATGCCCAAGTGGGTATGGAGGTGTAGCACAGCACTTGTACCAAAACCATTAGATCAAAGTGGATGGTTCACTGACATAATATCTAATGTCTTGTTACTGTGAAAAGCGGGAAAAGGTTTTGACTTACCTGTAACCCTTTGAAACAGAGACAGTAAGTGCATGCCCATTGGGCCAGTCTTGATTTTCAAGCACAAAAAAACTAACAAATAGCAGGCCAAACTATCCCTCTCAGCACTGCCTGGACTGCGCAAAAATGTAAATGCTTTCCATTTGAGTTATGTTAGGTTTTATTTTCAAACTTTTTTATTTTCAAACTTACTTACGGTTTGGTTTGAAAGTAAATGTTACTTACCAAATAAGACATATCTAAGTTCTAGTTATTACTCATTATAATTTTATCATATTATTGCCAGCTTCAAATTCAATTATTACAGCATTGGCAGAGCCATAACTACATGGTAACAACACATATTTCTATTTTCAGAGTACTTACTTAGTTTCTTTGTTAATACTTGCCTTTTGGACTAGAAATAGTTACCTTTAAGTACATTTTATTATGAAATATTTACCTAGAAAATATCTTGTCCTTACCGGGCTGTAAAACAAAAGGTTACAAAAAGACTGTTGGAAAACGCCATTGACTCTTCTGTGAAGACTACACTCCTGACCACATTGACTCTTCTGTGAAGACTTCACTCCTGACCACATTGACTCTTCTGTGAAGACTTCACTCCTGACCACATTGACTCTTCTGTGAAGACTACACTCCTGACCACATTGACTCTTCTGTGAAGACTTCACTCCTGACCACATTGACTCTTCTGTGAAGACTACACTCCTGACCACATTGACTCTTCTGTGAAGACTACACTCCTGACCACATTGACTCTTCTGTGAAGACTACACTCCTGACCACATTGACTTCTGTGAAGACTTCACTCCTGACCACATTGACTCTTCTGTGAAGACGACACTCCTGACCACATTGACTTCTGTGAAGACTTCACTCCTGACCACATTGACTCTTCTGTGAAGACGACACTCCTGACCACATTGACTTCTGTGAAGACTTCACTCCTGACCACATTGACTCTTCTGTGAAGACTACACTCCTGACCACATTGACTCTTCTGTGAAGACTACACTCCTGACCACATTGACTTCTGTGAAGACTTCACTCCTGACCAAGCTCCCTGACATCCAGGACCTATGTACTAGGCGGTGTCAGAGGAAGGTCCAAAAATGTGTCAAAGATTCCAGTCACCCAAGTCATAGACTGTTCTCTCTGCTAACGCATGGCAAGCGGTACCGGAGCGCCAAGTCTTGGACCAAAAAGCTCCTTAACAGCTCCTACCCCTAAGCCATAAAACTTTTAATCAAATGGCCACCCGCTATTTACATTGACCCCCCCCCCCCTTTGTTTTTACACTGCTGCTACTCGCTGTTTATTATCTACGCACTTTAAAAATTGCCTTGACTAACCTGTACCCCCACACATTGACTTGGTACTGGTACCCCCTGTATGTAGCCTCGTTATTGTTATGTCATTTTCTTGTGTTACTTTTTTATTAATATATTTATTTATTTTTTACTTTAGTTTATTTAGTAAATATTTTCTTAACTCTATTTCTTGAACTGCATTGTTGGTTAAGGGCTTGTAAGTAAGCATTTCACGGTAAGGTCTACACCTATTCGGTGCATGTGACAAATACAATTTCATTTTATTTTATTTGAAGAATGTTAGCACTGACTCTTCTGAGGTGTAAAAGCAAGATACTTTCAGGCATGAGTGAAGTCTAATCACATTATTTTGAAGGAAGTAGAGGAAGGAGACAATCTATTGGAGTAAATAGACCTCTTTCATCAATACTGAATAAATATAACATTAACATCCTCAGTGCATTCAGGTCCACTTGGTGCCCGCTCTGTGTGCCTGCTCTGATGCTAAATCTGGTGTGTTGCGTTGGAAACAGCTGTTGTGGTGGTGCGTGGCATTGCTGGGTAAATATGTTGAGCTTGTTATGTTAGACTTCAGTGCATCTTTATTGATCTTAATCTGTTGCTGACAAAACTCATGTGATATGGCTCCGCATCCTCTGCCGTATTTTGGTGCTGTTTCCTGCACCTTAGGGACTGCTGCCCAATATACATAGTCATTGAACACGGATGTTTACGTACCATTTATATATCTACTGCTGTACAACATCTTTTATTATTTTCACATTTTGGATTATTTTGTCCTTGTTGACATTTACTGCATTGATTGATAGGAACTATGAAACATAAGCATTTTGCTGCACCTGCAAAAACACCTGCTAAACTGTGTATGTGACCAATACAATTTCATAAGGTTTTTGGATTGACAGCTATCTAACAGAACACAGAGTTTTTTTTAAAATGGATGCCTCTTTAACATAAACCATGCAGAGTGTGGTATAACTCAAGGCAGCTGTCTTGGCCCATTACTCTTTTTATATTTGTACTAAAGACCAACCACTAGCTTTGATTAAAGCCTATGTGTCTACAGTGCATTTGGAAAGTATTCAGACCCCTTTGCTTTTCCCACATTTTCTTACATTTCAGCTTTATTCCAAAATTGATTAAATGAATGTTATTCCTCATAAATCTACACACAATACCTCATAATGATAAAGCAAAAACTGTTTTTTTTTAAAACAGATATAACTTATTTACATAAGTATTCAGACCATTTACTATGAGACACGAAATTGAGCTCAGGTGCATCCTGTTTCCATTGATCATCCTTGAGATGTTTCTACAACTTGATTGGAGTTCTCCTGTGGTAAATTCAAAATTATTTGACATGATTTATTAAGGCACACACCTACAGTTGAACTCGGAAGTTTACATACACTTGGGTTGGAGTCATTATAAATTGTTTTTCAACCACTCCCCAATTTCTTGTTAACAAAGTATAGTTTTGGCAAGTTGGTTAGGACATCTGCTTTGCGCATGACACAAGTAATTTTTCCAACAATTGTTTACAGACAGATTATTTCACTTATAATTCACTGTATCACAATTCCAGTGGGTCAGAAGTTTACATATAGTAAGTTGACTGTGCCTTTAAACAGCTTGGAGAATTCCAGAAAATTATAACATGGCTTTAGAAGCTTCTGATAGGCTAATTGACATAATTTGAGTCAATTGGAGGTGTACCTGTGGAAGTATTTCAAGGTGGCTCTGTGCTGGACATCATGGGAAAATCAAAAGAAATCAGCCAAGACCTCAGAAAAAGTCTGGTTCATCCTTGGGAGCAAATTCCAAAGGTATTTGCACACAAGTATAAACACCATGGGACCACACAGCCGTCATACCGCTCAGGAAGGAGACGCGTTCCTAGAGATGAATGTACTTTGGTGCGAAAAGTACAAATCAATCCCAGAACAACAGCAAAGGACCTTGTGAAGATGCTGAAACAGGTACAAAAGTATCTATATCTTGGGTGTCCCAAGATGGCGTAGCAGTAAGTCGTCCTGTCGTGTCGTGTCCCTTGTATATATCGTTTCTTTTTCGTTTTTTATATATTTTTCTTCCCATATCTCTTTAAAAACATTTTGCTAAACCTAAGCTTCCAAATACTCTCCTGCAACCCGCCTCACCCAATGTAGCTATTTTTCGTAAAGTATTTATATTTACTTCGGAACCGGAACCCCTCAACTGAAGCTAGCCAGCTAACCACCAGCTGTGCTAGCGGTCTTCAGCTAACCGGTCATCAGCTAACCTTTAGCTCGGAAAGCTCTCGCCAGTTCGAACAACGCGACTCTAACCAGAGCATAACGGACCTATTTATTTTTCATCCCCGGATTCATCCCCGGATTCCCACCGCAAACGGAACATTTTTCAGCTGGATCTTCACAACTAGCTATCTAGCTAAACCGCAACCCCGGAGGATTACTCCTGGCTAGCGTTTCCACCCACTTAGCTTGAAGCTAGCCCGGCCAGCGCACCTGTGCTACCACCGTAGCATACTCCTGGGCTACAATACCCGGGCCCACGACCGGTCTATCGATGTCACCGCATGAAGAGGAATAAACAGACTCACCCCATCGCGACGTCCCCCAAAGGTTAACTCTATAGCCCTCGCTATCTTCCTGCTTGCTAATTCGGCCTGCTAACTGCTAGCTTGTCCAGCTCCGGTCCGCTAACTGCTACCTTGTTTAGCCCGGGCCTACAAACTGTTAGCTTGTTAGCACAGGCCTGCTAACCGTCTGAATCGCCGCGTCCCAAACACTCACTGGATCCATATTTACTTTAATATCTCTTTTTGATTTTTAACTTGTTTATACCTTCCGGAAACCTGCCTCACCCAATGTGATACGGAATCGCTATTATTTTTAATTTTTAGTACACACTCAATAACCCCCAGAAGCTAACCAGCTAACTAGCTACAAGCTATTTAGTCATTGTTAGTTTTTTTTAACCTGGATAACACTCGCCAGTCCAGCTTCCCTGCCCCATCCACCGCTGCCCCCTGGACACTGATCTCTTGGCTACATAGCTGATGCACGCTGGACTGTCCATTAATCACGGTACTCCATTCTGCTTGTCTGTTTTCTCTGTTGGCCCCGTTGCCTAATCAACGCCATTTTACCTGCTGTTGTTGTGCTAGCTGATTAGCTGTTGTCTCACCTACTGTTTTAGCTAGCTTTCCCAACTCAACACCTGTGATTACTGTATGCCTCGCTGTATGTCTCTCTCAAATGTCAATATGCCTTGTATACTGTTGTTCAGGTTAGTTATCATTGTTTTAGTTCACAATGGAGCCCCTAGTTCCACTCTTCATACCCCTGATAACTCCTTTGTCCCACCTCCCACACATGCGGTGACCTCACCCATTACAACCAGCATGTCCAGAGATACAACCTCTCTCATCATCACCCAGTGCCTGGGCTTACCTCCGCTGTACCCGCACCCCACCATACCCCTGTCTGCGCATTATGCCCTGAATATATTCTACCATGCCCAGAAACCTGCTCCTCTTATTCTCTGTGCCCAACGCTCTAGGCGACCAGTTTTGATAGCCTTTAGCCGCACCCTCATACTACTCCTTCTCTGTTCCGCGGGTGATGTGGAGGTAAACCCAGGCCCTGCATGTCCCCAGGCACCCTCATTTGTTGACTTCTGTGATCGAAAAAGCCTTGGTTTCATGCATGTCAACATCAGAAGCCTCCTCCCTAAGTTTGTTTTACTCACTGCTTTAGCGCACTCTGCTAACCCTGATGTCCTTGCTGTGTCTGAATCCTGGCTCAGGAAGGCCACCAAAAATTCAGAGATTTCCATACCCAACTATAACGTCTTCCGTCAAGATAGAACTGCCAAAGGGGGAGGAGTTGCAGTCTACTGCAGAGATAGCCTGCAAAGTAATGTCATACTTTCCAGGTCCATACCCAAACAGTTCGAACTACTAATTTTGAAAATTACTCTCTCCAGAAATAAGTCTCTCACTGTTGCCGCCTGCTACCGACCCCCCTCAGCTCCCAGCTGTGCCCTGGACACCATTTGTGAATTGATCGCCCCCCATCTAGCTTCAGAGTTTGTTCTTTTAGGTGACCTAAACTGGGATATGCTTAACACCCCGCCAGTCCTACAATCTAAGCTAGATGCCCTCAATCTCACACAAATCATCAAGGAACCCACCAGGTACAACCCTAACTCTGTAAACAAGGGCACCCTCATAGACGTCATCCTGACCAACTGCCCCTCCAAATACACCTCCGCTGCCTTCAACCAGGATCTCAGCGATCACTGCCTCATTGCCTGTATCCGCTACGGAGCCGCAGTCAAACGACCACCCCTCATCACTGTCAAACGCTCCCTAAAACACTTCTGTGAGCAGGCCTTTCTAATCGACCTGGCCCGGGTATCCTGGAAGGACATTGACCTCATCCCGTCAGTTGAGGATGCCTGGTCATTCTTTAAAAGTAACTTCCTCACCATTTTAGATAAGCATGCTCCATTCAAAAAATGCAGAACTAAGAACAGATATAGCCCTTGGTTTACCCCATACCTGACTGCCATCGACCAGCACAAAAACATCCTGTGGCGGACTGCAATAGCATCGAATAGTCCCCGTGATATGCAACTGTTCAGGGAAGTCCGGAACCAATACACGCAGTCAGTCAGGAAAGCTAAGGCCAGCTTCTTCAGGCAGAAGTTTGCATCCTGTAGCTCCAACTCCCAAAAGTTCTGGGACACTGTGAAGTCCATGGAGAACAAGAGCACCTCCTCCCAGCTGCCCACTGCACTGAGGCTAGGTAACACGGTCACCACCGATAAATCCATGATTATCGAAAACTTCAATAAGCATTTCTTTAACGGCTGGCCATGCCTTCCGCCTGGCTACTTCAACCTCGGCCAACAGCCCCGCCCCCCCCCCGCTGCTCCTCGCCCAAGCCTCTCCAGGTTCTCCTTTACCCAAATCCAGATAGCAGATGTTCTGAAAGAGCTGCAAAACCTGGACCCGTACAAATCAGCTGGGCTTGACAATCTGGACCCTCTATTTCTGAAACTATCCGCCACCATTGTCGCAACCCCTATTACCAGCCTGTTCAACCTCTCTTTCATATCGTCTGAGATCCCCAAGGATTGGAAAGCTGCCGCAGTCATCCCCCTCTTCAAAGGGGAAGACACCCTGGACCCAAACTGTTACAGACCTATATCCATCCTGCCCTGCCTATCTAAGGTCTTCGAAAGCCAAGTCAACAAACAGGTCACTGACCATCTCGAATCCCACTGTACCTTCTCCGCTGTGCAATCTGGTTTCCGAGCCGGTCACGGATGCACCTCAGCCACACTCAAGGTACTAAACGATATCATAACCGTCATCGATAAAAGACAGTACTGTGCAGCCGTCTTCATCGACCTTGCCAAGGCTTTCGACTCTGTCAATCACCATATTCTTATCGGCAGACTCAGTAGCCTCGGATTTTCGGATGACTGCCTTGCCTGGTTCACCAATTACTTTGCAGACAGAGTTCAGTGTGTCAAATCGGAGGAAATGCTGTCCGGTCCTATGGCAGTCTCTATGGGGGTGCCACAGGGTTCAATTCTCGGGCCGACTCTTTTCTCTGTATACATCAATGATGTTGCTCTTGCTGCGGGCGATTCCCTGATCCACCTCTACGCAGACGACACCATTCTATATACTTTCGGCCCGTCATTGGACACTGTGCTATCTAACCTCCAAACAAGCTTCAATGCCATACAACACTCCTTCCGTGGCCTCCAACTGCTCTTAAACGCTAGTAAAACCAAATGCATGCTTTTCAACCGATCGCTGCCTGCACCCGCATGCCCGACTAGCATCACCACCCTGGATGGTTCCGACCTAGAATATGTGGACATCTATAAGTACCTAGGTGTCTGGCTAGACTGCAAACTCTCCTTCCAGACTCATATCAAACATCTCCAATCGAAAATCAAATCAAGAGTCGGCTTTCTATTCCGCAACAAAGCCTCCTTCACTCACGCCGCCAAGCTTATCCTAGTAAAACTGACTATCCTACCGATCCTCGACTTCGGCGATGTCATCTACAAAATGGCTTCCAACACTCTACTCAGCAAACTGGATGCAGTCTATCACAGTGCCATCCGTTTTGTCACTAAAGCACCTTATACCACCCACCACTGCGACTTGTATGCTCTAGTCGGCTGGCCCTCGCTACATATTCGTCACCAGACTCACTGGCTCCAGGTCATCTACAAGTCCATGCTAGGTAAAGCTCCGCCTTATCTCAGCTCACTGGTCACGATGGCAACACCCATCCGTAGCACGCGCTCCAGCAGGTGTATCTCACTGATCATCCCTAAAGCCAACACCTCATTTGGCCGCCTTTCGTTCCAGTACTCTGCTGCCTGTGACTGGAACGAATTGCAAAAATCGCTGAAGTTGGAGACTTTTATGTCCCTCACCAACTTCAAACATCAGCTATCTGAGCAGCTAACCGATCGCTGCAGCTGTACATAGTCTATTGGTAAATAGCCCACCCATTTTCACCTACCTCATCCCCATACTGTTTTTGTTTATTTACTTTTCTGCTCTTTTGCACACCAGTCTCTCTACCTGTACATGACCATCTGATCATTTATCACTCCAGTGTTAATCTGCAAAATTGTAATTATTCGCCTACCTCCTCATGCCTTTTGCACACATTGTATATAGACTCCCCCTTTGTTTTCTACTGTGTTATTGACTTGTTAATTGTTTACTCCATGTGTAACTCTGTGTTGTCTGCTCACACTGCTATGCTTTATCTTGGCCAGGTCGCAGTTGCAAATGAGAACTTGTTCTCAACTGGCCTACCTGGTTAAATAAAGGTGAAATAAAAAATAAATAAAAAATCAACAGTAAGACGAGTCCTATATCGACAACCAGAAAGGCCGCTCAGCAAGGAAGAAGCCACTGCTCCAATACTGCCATAAAAAAGCCAGACTAGGGTTTGCAACTGCACATGTGGACAAAGATCTTTTTGGAGAACTGTCCTCTGGTCTGATGAAACAAACATAGAACTGTTTGGCCATAATGACCATCCTTATGTTTGGAGGAAAAAGGGGAGGCTTGCAAGCCGAAGAACACCATCCCAACCGTGAAGCACGGGATGGCAGAATCATGTTGTGGGGGTGCTTTGCTACAGGAGGGACTGGTGCACTTCACAAAATAGATGGCATCATGAGGAAATGAAAATGATGTGGATATATTGAAGCAACATCTCAAGACATCATTCAGGAAGTTAAAGCTTGGTTACAAATGGGTCTTCCAAATGGACAATGACCCCAAGCATACTTCCAAAGTTGTGACAAAATGGCTTAAAACCTCTCTGGGATATGTGGGACGGTAGCGTCCCACCTCGCCAACAGCCAGTGAAATTGCAGGGCGCCAAATTCAAAACAACAGAAATCCCATAATTAAAATTCCTCAAACATACAAGTATTTTACACCATTTTAAAGATAAACGTGTTGTAAATCCAGCCACAGTGTCCTATTTCAAAAAGGCTTTACGACGAAAGCACACCAAACGATTATGTTAGGTCAGTACCTAGTCACAGAAAAACACAGCCATTTTTCCAGCCAAAGAGAGGAATCACAAGAAGCAGAAGTAGAGATAAAATGAATCACTAACCTTTGATGATCTTCATCAGATGACACTCATAGGACTTCATGGTACACAATACATGTATGTTTTGTTCAATAAAGTTCATATTTACATCCAAAAATCTCAGTTTACATTGGCGCGTTATGTTCAGTAGTTCCAAAACATCCAGTGATTTTGCAGAGAGCCACATCACTTTACAGAAATACTCATAATAATAATTGCTAAAAGATACAAGTGTTATGCATGGCATTTTAGATCCACTTCTCCTTAATGCAACCGCTGTGTCAGATTTCAAAAAAACTTTAGGAAAAAGCAAACCATGCAATAATCTGAGTACGACGCTCAGACACAAAAACAAGCCATGCAGATACCCGCCATGTTGTGAAGTCAGAAATAGCATTATAAATATTCACTTATCTTTGATGATCTTCATCAGAATGCGCTCCCAGGAATCCCAGTTCCACAATAAATGTTTGTTTTGTTCGATAAAGTCCATCATTTATGTCCAAATACCTACTTTTTGTTCGAGCATTTAGTAAACAAATCCAAACTTTGTTTACGCGAGCAAGTCGAGGCGAAAGTTCAGACGAAAAGTAATATTACAGTTCATAGAAACATGTCAAACGAAGTATAGAATCAATCTTTAGTATGTTTTTATCATAAATCTTCAATAATGTTTCAACCGGAGAATTCCTTTGTCTGTAGAAATGCAATGGAACGCAGCTAACTCTCACGGGAGCGCGTGAGACTGAGCTCATGGCACTCTGCCAGACACCTGACTTAATCAGCTGTCATTCCCCTCTCCTTCACAGTAGAAGCCTCAAACAAGGTTCTATAGACTGCTGACATCTATTGGAAGCCTTGGGAAGTGCAATATGACCCCATAGACACTGTATATGCGATAGGCAATGACTTGAAAAACTACAAACCTCAGATTTCCCACTTCCTGGTGGATTTTTTTCTCAGGTTTTTGCCTGCCATATGAGTTCTGATATACTCACAGACATTATTCAAACAGTTTTGGAAACTTCAGAGTGCTTTCTATCCAAATCTACTAATTATAGGCATATTCTAGCTTTTAGGCCTGAGTAGCAGGCAGTTTACTCTGGGCACCTTTTTATCCAAGCTACTCAATAATGCCCCCCAGTCCCAAAGAAGTTAAGGACAACAAAGTCAAGGTATTGGGGTGGCCATCACAAAGCCCTGACCTCATCCTATAGAAAATATGTGGGCAGAACTGAAAAAGTGTGTGAGAGCAAGGAAGCCTACAAGCCTGACTTAGTAACACCAGCTCTGTCAGGAGGAATGGGCCAAAATGTATCAAACTTATTGTGGGAAGCTTGAGGAAGGCTATCCAAAAAGTTTGACCCAAGTTAAACAATTTAAAGGCAATGCTAACAAATACTAATTGAGTGCAGGTAAACTTTTGACCCACTGGGAATGTGGTGAAAGAAATAAAAGCTGAAAAAAATCCTTCTCTCTACTATTATTCTGATATTTCACATTCTTAAAATGAAGTGGTGATCCTAACTGACCTAAGACAGGGATTTTTTACTCTGATTAAAGTCAGGAATTGTGAAAAACTGAGGTTAAATGTATTTGATTAAGGTGTGTGTAGACTTCTGACTTCAACTGTAAGGTCCCACAGAAGAAAAACCAAGCCATGAGGTCGAAGGAATTGTCTGTAGAGCTCAGAGACAGGAATGTGTCGAGGCACAGATCTGGGGAAAGGTACCAAAATATTTCTGCAGCATTGAAGGTCCCCAAGAACACAATTCTTAAATGGAAGAAGTTTGGAACCACCACTCTGTCAGAGTCTTCCTAGAGCTGGCCGCCTTGACAAACTGAGCAATCGGGGAGAAGGGCCTTGATCAGGGAGGTGACCGAGAACCTGATGGTCACTCTGACAGAGCTCTGTGGAGAAGGGAGAACCTTCAAGAAGGACAACCATCTCCGCAGCACTGCACCAATCAGGCCTTTATGGTAGAGTGGCCAAACAGAAGCCACTCCTTAATAAAAGAGTTTGCCAAAAGTCACCTTGAGAAACAAGATTCTCTGTGCTGAATGCCAAGCATCATGTCTGGAGGAAACCTGACATCATCCCTTCGGTGAAGCATTGTGGTGGCAGCATCATGCTGTGTGGATGTTTTTCAGCAGCAGGGACTGGGAGACTAGTCAGGATCGAGGGAAAGATGAACGGAGCAAAGTACAGAGAGATCCTTGATGAAAACCGGTTCCAGAGCGCTCAGGACCTCAGACTGGGGTGAAGGTTCACTTTCCAACAGGACCATTACCCTAAGCACACAGCCAAGACTACGCAGGAGTGACTTCGGGACCAGTCTCTGAATGTCCGTGAGTGGCCCAGCCAGAGCTCAGACTTGAATCCGATCGAACATCTCTGGAGAGAACTGAAAATAGCTGTGCAGCAACGCTCCCCATCCAACCTGACAGATCATGAGAGAATCTGCAGAGAAGAATGGGAGAAACTCCCCAAATAAAGGTGTGCCAAGCTTGTAGTGTCATACCCAAGAAGACTCAAGGCTGTAACCGCTGCCAATGGAGCTTCAACAAAGTACTCATGTCTTCATCATCTGTTGCACACTGACTAACTTAAAGTGATTTCATTATTTACTCATTTACTTATGTAAATGTGATATTTCAGTATTTTATTTTTTATTTCTTACAAAATAATCTACCAAAAAAACAATGTTTTTTAATTTACCATTACGGGCTATTCAAATCAAATCAAATCACATTTTATTGGTCACATACACATGGTTAGCAGATGGTAATGCGAGTGTAGTGAAATGCTTGTGCTTCTAGTTCCGACCATGCAGTAATATCTAACAAGTAATCTAACAATTTCGCAACAACTACCTAATACACACAAGAGTAAAGGAATTAATAAGAATATGTACATGTAAATATATGAATGAGCAATGGCCGAAAGGCATAGGCAAGATGCAGTAGATGGTATAGAGTGCAGTATATACATATGAGATGAGTAATGTAGGGTATGTAAACATTATATAAAGTGGCATTGTTTAAAGTGGCTAGTGATACATGTATTACATAAAGATGGCAAGATGCAGTAGGTGGTATAGAGTACAGTATATACATTTGAGATGAGTAATGTAGGGTATGCAAACATTATATAAAGTGGCATTGTTTAAAGTGACTGGTGATCCACTTTAAACAATGCTACTTTATATAATGTTCACAGTGTGTGTAGATTGATGAGGGGGGGAAAACTATGTAATCCTTTTAAAAATTACGCTGTAATGTAACAAAATGTGATAAAAGTGAAGGGGTCTGAATACTTTCCAAATGCACTGTACATGTCAGCTACCTCAGCAACATAGAGTTGCAGTCCGTTTTAGAATGGGTGGCTAGTAATAAACTAGTCCTAAATATATACAAATTGAAAAGCATTATATTTAAAAAAAAAACATTTTCTAAACACGAAACCTCATCTAAATCTACTGATGAATAATGCAGCAATTGAGCAAGTTGAGGACAGTGAACTGCTTGTTGTAACCCTTGATTGTAAACTGACATGGTCAAAACATATTGATTCAACTGTTGCTAAAATGGGGAGAAGTCTGTTCATGATAAAGCGCTGCTCTTTCGTGACTTCACAATCGACCAAACAAATCCTACATGCCCTAGTTGTATCACACTTATACTATTAGTGCTGCAAAGAAGGACACAGGCAAATTACAGAGCAGCACATGTGTGGCCCTTAAATGTACATGGAGCGCATCAACAACATGCACGTCAGTCTCCCATGGCTCAAAGTAGCGGAGAGATTAACTGCATCACTACTTGTCTTTGTGAGAGAAAAATAACAAACTGTCTGTTCAATCAGTTAACACACAGCTCAGACACCTATACATACCCCACAAGACATGCCACCAGGGGTCTCTTCACGGTCCTCGGGCCAAGTCCAGAACAGAGGCTAGGAAACACAGAGTACTATATACAGTATAGCCATGACTACATGGAACTCTCTCCCTCTTCAGCTAACTCAAGCTAGCAATACAATCTGATTTTAAAAAAGATAAATCAACACCTCAAGGCCCATAGGTTCGGTTTGCTCCTAGCAGAACTAGGCTAGGAGAAGTGATCTGTGCACTTATACTCCCTAAAGTAGGGATGACCTCTACTTGAAAAACTAGAAAAAGTGGCAATAAAGCTGTTTGTCCATTTAGAGCCACTGTAGCAACAACATAGCCAGAAACACTTTCTCAGAATAGTCAGAATTATTCTAAGATAAATCAAGAAATGTAATTCATTTTGAAGTTTTTGTAGAGGTCTTAGTCGGGCTATTTTACATCAAAGGAAATAAATGTGCATGAAAACACTCATGTTCCCACTCATACTAGGAGTAGTACTGTTGTAGTACAGTAGTACTGTAGACCAATTATCGATGAAGGGGAGTAGACTTCAAGCTACCGAAAAAAATGTGTGTGTTCGAACAGCCGGAAAAAAACCTCTGCCGAACACCAAAACGAACAAAAACATCAAACAATTTTGTCAGAATATATGTGCAAGCTGTTTTGTCTGGGAAGCATAAGGTAAGCTTAACACACACACATATTATTGTTAGTAATGTAATATTGTAAAATTGTGATGTAGTGGTGGAGAAATGATTTGTATGATGTGATGTTCTATTTCTGTGTGGACCCCAGGAAGAGTAAGTGCTGCCTTGGCAACAGCTAATGGGGATCCTAATAAAATACTAAAAATACTAAGCTGACACTGGAGGATGAAGATGTCCCTGTCACTGCTAAGGAAGGCCTGCTTCCACGTGGGAACCACATCCACAGACAGAATAATCTCTCTCTCTCTCCTCTTTCTCTGCCTCTCTCGCTCTGCATCTCTCTCTCTGTCTCTTTCCCTCACTCTCTCTCTCTCTCGTTATCTCTCTCCCTTCATTTTTCCTCTCTCTCTCTCTGAATAATGCAACGCCACACAGGCAACCTGAAAATAAAGACTGACTTTAAATATTAAAACACATTCAGAAAAATCTCCAAAATCTCCAAAGCTTTCAAGCTTTCTGAAGATGTGACCAATGACCAACGACATCACTCGCAGAGAGGGAAGGTTTAAAGTTTCCCTACATTATTTCTTAAATGCTTAAATCACACAAATTACAATGTTACAATTACAACAATGTGTATGTTGTGGGTCAACTTTATTTGGTTGGAAGTGTGAAATGAAAATGACTGTCAGAAAGGCTGTCCTCCTAATTGAGTTGCCTCGTTTCCTTCTCGTGCCCAGCAGACTTCTGACAGGAGCTGTCTGCTACTCTGACAGCAGATAAAGATGAGAGACAGTCCATATTCACATGACACATCACAACAGCTGATTGGAGACGACAGTCGGCACTCCCACCACACAGAGGCACATTATCCCAGCCGTGCACTCGAACACATGCGTGCACAAACGCACAAACGCACACACACACCTGCTCCAATTGATTTCTTACCTGTTCCTCACCATCCCAGGGAACACTTGCTCCCTCCCCTCTATGCATACATTTACCTTTGTTTTCCTTCTTCTTGAACAAGGTAACCTGCCTAAATGACTATCACCCCGTAGCGCTCATGGCTCACATCAACACCATCAACCACTCCAATTTGCATAGCACCCCAACAGATCCACAGATGACAGTATTTTTATTGCACTCCACACTGCCCTCTCCCACCCGGACATGAGGAACACCTATGTGAGAACGTTGTTCATGGACTACAACTCAGCATTCAACACCATAGTGCCCTGGGATGATGGTGTTGATGTACTGTAAACCATGCTTAGCCTTTTGAAGCATTTCATGGCTACAAATGGGAGTGCTACGGGGCGATAGTAATTTAAACAGGTTACCTTGGTGTTCTTTGGCACAGGTACTATGGTGGTCTGCTTGAAACATGTAGGTGTTACAGACTGGGTCAGGGAGAGGTTGAAAATGACAGTAAAAACACTTGCCGGCTTGTCAGCGAATGCTCTGAGAACACGTCTTGGTAATCCGTAAATGTTACACAGCCTTGTGAAGGTCTTACTCACATTGGCTATGGAGAGCGTGATCACACAGTAATCTGGAACAGCTGGTGCTCTAATGCATGGTTCAGTGTTGCTTACCTTGAAGCAAGCATAGAAGGCATTTAGCTTGATTCACTTGGCAGCTCTCGGCTGTGTTTCTCTTTGTGACCAGTGGTAGTTTGCAAGTCCTGCCACATCTGATGAGCATCAGAGCCGGCGTAGTATGATTGAATCTTAGTCTTGTATTGATTATTTTCCTGTATAAAGGCTCGTCGGAGGTCATAGCGGTATTTATTATAAGCCTCCGCATTAGTGTCCCACACCTTGAAAGCAGCAGCTCTAGATTTGAGTTCAGTGCGAATGTCGCCTGTAAACCATGGCTTCTGGTTGGGATATGTATTTGTGAGGATGACATCGTGGATGCACTTACTGTATTAATGAAGCCGGTGACTGATGTGGTAAACTCACTGGTACTCCCTGTTTGAGTTTTTTGTTTATGAGCAGGATTCATGAGGCTAGAGTTATGGTCAGATTTGCCAGATAGAGGGTAAAAGTGATCGAGAGAGTGTCTCCTTTAGTTGCACAAGTGACATGCTTCTAGAAATGAGGTAAAACAGATTTCAGTTTTCCTCCATTAAAGTCCCCGGCCACTAGGAGCGTCGCTTCTGGATGAGCATTTTCTTGTTTGCTGATGACCTTATACAGCTGGTTGAGTGTAGTCTTAGTGCCAGCACTGGTTTGTGGTCATAAATAGACGGCTACGAATAATATACATGAAAACTCTCTTGGTAAATAGTTTGATCTACAGCTTATTATGAGGTAGTCTAACTCAGAACCTCGAGACTTCTTTAAAATGAGAGATATAGGCATCAGATGTTGTTAAAAACATATGCCTGTCATGCTTAGAGAAGATCTCATGTCAAGTGTTGTGGTCCACGTGCATTGATCACATTTTTACTAATACAGTCAAAGTTTGTTCTAAAGCTGTATCTATACCCATTGGATGCAGTGATCCCAACATAGTGGCTATATCCAGGAAAGCCAAGGTTCCAAAAGCTGGGCCTAATACAGTGTGTAAGAAATTTAGTTGTGACTGTTATGTGGATAATGTAAAAAATATTTGTTGTTCTGATGTGATTAATAAGGAGCATCCAGACGCTGCACTTGATGAATTTATGAAATTGCCACTTCCAATTATTGATAAACATGCACCTGTTAAGAGACTGACTGTTAGAACTGTTAAGGCTCCCTGGATTGATGAGGAATTGAAAAAATTGTATGTTTGAAAGAAATGGGGCAAATGGTGTGACTAATTAGTCTGGCTGTACATCTGATTGGCTGACTTACTGCAAATTGAGAAATTATGTGACTAAACTCAACAAAAAGAAGAATACTGTATTATATAACTGCCTATTTCCAAGACCTGCAATTGTGTTTCACAACACCTGACTTCACAACAACATGGCAGCGCTTGGAAGTAGGCATAATGGCAGGCTGTACAATTTCTCCTCTGGCCTTCACTATGGCCATGGAAGTCATCATCAGGGCATCGAGATGGGTGGTCGGCGGTGAGAGAACTAAGGAGGGGCTCCGTCTCCCACCTATCCGAGCATACATGGATGACATGACTACACTGACCACCACTGCAGCATGCACCAGGCGGCTACTTGCAAAACTGCAGGATAACATCAAGTGGGCCCGGATGAAAATCAAGCCAAGCAAATCTCGAAGCATTTCCATAGTCAAGGGACAGCTTAAAGATGTGAGGTTCTGCATTGGAGATGACCCGATACCAACGGTGTCTGAGCAACCCATCAAGAGCCTGGGTCTTGAGAACATCAACAAGACCCTACTGCCTGGGAGGCTCAAGCTTTGGTGCCTACAGTTTGGACTTCTCCCCCGGGTAATGTGGCCACTCACCGTCTATGAGGTCCCAATAACAACAGTGGAGAAGATGGAGCGAACCATTACCTCATACGTGAAGAAATGGCTGGGTGTCCCACGATGCTTGAGTAACATCGGCCTCTATGGCAAAGGGGTCCTTGAACTACCTCTTACAAGTCTAACGGAGGAGTACAAGTGCTCTAAAGTAAGACTTCAGATGACATTGAAGGACTCTAAAGACCAGACCATTAGCAAGGCTGCACCTCCCCTACAAACTGGACGGAAATGGACATCATCCAAGGCTGTGCAGCAAGCAACATCAGCCCTGAGACACCAAGACATTGTGGGGAATATCCAGCATGGAAGAGGAGGCTTTGGCCTGGCAGCAAGCAAACCAACGTTCCATAAGGCAACAACATCTGAACGCAGGAAGCTGGTGGTCAAGGAGGTGCGCAGACAGGAGGAGACTGCAAGAAGTGCAAAGGCTGTCTCTCTTGCTAAACAAGGTCAATGGACGCGGTGGGAAGGCCTGGAGAGGAGAAAGATCAACTGGAGTGAGCTTTGGCAAATGGAGGCAAGCAACATCAGCTTCATCATAAGAGCTGTTTATGATGTGCTTCCATCACCAAAAAATCTACATCAATGGTATGGCGAGGACTCGACCTGCCCCCTCTGCCCAGCTCCAGCGACTCTCAGGCATATAATGACAGGTTGCAAGACCAGCCTCTCACAAGGCCGTTACACCTGGAGGCACAATCAGGTCCTCAAGAGCCTGGCTGCAGCACTTGAGACCAAGAGGAGTGCAACCAATTCATTACCTCCAAAAACAAGCAAACCTGTCAAAACAACAACATTCATCCGGGAGGGACAGAAAAGGCCCAAGTATCCTCCTACAAAGCCAGAAACTGGACACCTAGCCATGGCCCGGGACTGGAAGATGCTTGTCGATATTGGCCAGCAACTAATTTTTCCACCTGAGATTGCTTCTACCAAACTTAGGCCAGACATGGTACTCTGGTCCCCTTCACGAAAGGCTGTGTACATCATAGAGCTCACAGTCCCGTGGGAAAACTCTGTTGAAGAGGCCTACGAGCGTAAGAAACTGCGTTACACAGAGTTGGCAGCAGACGCAACTCAGCGTGGCTGGAATGCAAAAGTCTGGCCAGTTGAAGTGGGATGCAGAGGATTCGTGGCTTCTTCCACCATCAGGTTGCTGAAAGAACTTGGAATCCATGGACAGGCTCTGCGGCAGACCGTCAGAGCAGTTTCTCAAGCAGCTGAAAGAGGCAGCCAGTGGATCTGGATTAAACGGAAGGACCCTTGCTGGGCTATAACTTCATGACCCCCCACCCCCACCTGAGAACCCAATTCAGATCCCTCCAACTTGAGGAGGGCATATGAGGTATGCGGTCAGCTGTCGGACTGGCTCAGGGAAGAGGACGCCCCTGCCTTGCATAGTCCCGTGGGACATCTTAATTGGGCATGGGACACAAGCTAAGGCTTGATCACCCTTTAGCTGGCCACCTTTGATGAGAGTGTTTAGTGATTAAAGGCCGAAACACCCACTGATTCGAAGGCACACTACTGAGGATGTGTCCCAAAATTGACATCTTAACCCAGTCTAAGAAATAAACCTCCCATGCCACTCTGTCAACATCACGGCAAATCTCATGCGAGTGCATTCCATCTATTGGCACAATGGACAGTTTTTTAACATCTCGTCCCGTGTTTTATGATTCTGATCATCTGGACCAGTCCAGTGACTGCTGTGAAAGGACAGCTGACAACATAGGAAAGTCTGTGTGACAGCTTGGAGAGACAGCTGACCGGAGGGAATAGACCCCACTGGGGCTGTCATGGGCTAGCTACCCATGTTGGCAGTCTCCGACGCTGTTTCAGTATGTTGGAGACACCCGCTAAGTGCTACTGAAAGTCAACAAAGGAACATACCCCTAGAGCCTGCGAGAGCTGGGGCGCAAGATGGCTCAATGACTGATCACATGGTTACGGACCCAGGAACGGAAACGACTACGAGTAGGAACACAGCACATGAGACAACCATAACAGCAGCAGGACACACACTTCAGGCGTGCAGCTGTGGTTGGGAGAGAGTAACATCGGCAAGGGGGTTAAGGATCCATCAAGGGAGGAAAAGGTGCTTGGGAGAGCAGAGACAGGGACCTCGCATTGACCAGTACTTCTTACGAAGCAGCCAGTCAAATCAGTCGAATGAAGCACAGCGACGGGACGCAAACCAAAGTTCGCAAAGCATCAGCACCCCTGTAACCGAGGAGGATAACACAAGCACAGAAATGCCGGTGGATGAACTCACCCAACCACAGAGACCTCTAAAACAGGAAAAGATCAAAGGGCACAGACCGAGTGTGAAGTGGCCCAAAGCTGTTGAAAAGAGAGAGTGGGAAACAATCAACAACGACCTGACAAAAATCTTGGAACAACAGGTAGGAACAGCAGAGAAAAAGCTTGAAAGGATGGGAGACATTATCTACCACTACGGAGAAGAGCGCTTTGGAGTAAACGAAAGGAGAAGTGGCAAGACACCACCCGCACCAGCCAAATCTAGGAGGCAGCAGGAGATCGAGATACTTGTCAGAGAGAGAAGGCAGCTGAGGAAGCAGTGGAAGAAGGCCTCTGATGCAGAGAGAGACGGTCTCATGCTACTCCAAGCAGACATTAAATGTCGGCTGGCAACCTTGCGAAGAGCGGAAAACTTAAGGAAACTTCGTAGGAAGAAGGAACACTCAAGAACACAGTTCTATAAAAACCCCTTTAAGTTTGTCAAAGATCTCTTCGCAAAGGAAAAGTGCGGAATCCTAAAAACTCCAAAGCCTGAACTGGAAGAACATCTGGAAAAGGTCCACCAGGACATGAAAAGGCATGAGCAGATAATCATCCCACATGACATCCCACCTATTCAACCACCAGAATTTAATCTGGACACTGACCCTCCAAAATGGAGGGAAGTAGAGAACGTTGTCCGAAGAGCAAGAGCGGCCTCGGCTCCTGGGCCTAATGGAGTACCATACAAGCTTTACAAGAATGCCCCGGATGTTCTACGCTTTCTTTGGAGGCTCATGAGGATAGTGTGGCAGAAGGAAATAATACCAAAGGCATGGCGAAGGGCTGGTGGTGTGCTAATCCCGAAAGAGAAGGATGCGACAGACATCAGTCAATTCCGACCAATCTCCCTTCTAAACGTCGAAGGGAAGATCTTTTTCAGTATAATAGCACAGAGGCTGTCCACTTATCTGGAAAGGAACAAGTACATTGATACATCTGTACAGAAAGCAGGCATTCCTGGTTTCTCTGGTTGCCTGGAACATACTAGTATGATTTGGCACCAGATCCAAACAGCTAAGAAGGACAAGAGAGACCTCTATGTCATCTTCCTCGACCTGGCCAATGCCTTTGGCTCAGTTCCCCATGAACTCCTCTGGGAATCCTTCAACTTTTTCCACGTACCAGAACCCATCACTACACTGGTAAAGGCCTATTTCCAAGACCTGCAATTGTGTTTCACAACACCTGACTTCACAATAACATGGCAGCGCTTGGAAGTAGGCATAATGGCAGGCTGTACAATTTCTCCTCTGGCCTTCACTATGGCCATGGAAGTCATCATCAGGGCATCGAGATGGGTGGTCGGCGGTGAGAGAACTAAGGAGGGGCTCCGTCTCCCACCTATCCGAGCATACATGGATGACATGACTACACTGACCACCACTGCAGCATGCACCAGGCGGCTACTTGCAAAACTGCAGGATAACATCAAGTGGGCCCGGATGAAAATCAAGCCAAGCAAATCTCGAAGCATTTCCATAGTCAAGGGACAGCTTAAAGATGTGAGGTTCTGCATTGGAGATGACCCGATACCAACGGTGTCTGAGCAACCCATCAAGAGCCTGGGTAGATGGTACAACGAAAGCCTCCGGGATAAAGATCAAGTGCAGCAAGTAAGGCAGGACATCGCCGACGGTCTTGAGAACATCAACAAGACCCTACTGCCTGGGAGGCTCAAGCTTTGGTGCCTACAGTTTGGACTTCTCCCCCGGGTAATGTGGCCACTCACCGTCTATGAGGTCCCAATAACAACAGTGGAGAAGATGGAGCGAACCATTACCTCATACGTGAAGAAATGGCTGGGTGTCCCACGATGCTTGAGTAACATCGGCCTCTATGGCAAAGGGGTCCTTGAACTACCTCTTACAAGTCTAACGGAGGAGTACAAGTGCTCTAAAGTAAGACTTCAGATGACATTGAAGGACTCTAAAGACCAGACCATTAGCAAGGCTGCACCTCCCCTACAAACTGGACGGAAATGGACATCATCCAAGGCTGTGCAGCAAGCAACATCAGCCCTGAGACACCAAGACATTGTGGGGAATATCCAGCATGGAAGAGGAGGCTTTGGCCTGGCAGCAAGCAAACCAACGTTCCATAAGGCAACAACATCTGAACGCAGGAAGCTGGTGGTCAAGGAGGTGCGCAGACAGGAGGAGACTGCAAGAAGTGCAAAGGCTGTCTCTCTTGCTAAACAAGGTCAATGGACGCGGTGGGAAGGCCTGGAGAGGAGAAAGATCAACTGGAGTGAGCTTTGGCAAATGGAGGCAAGCAACATCAGCTTCATCATAAGAGCTGTTTATGATGTGCTTCCATCACCAAAAAATCTACATCAATGGTATGGCGAGGACTCGACCTGCCCCCTCTGCCCAGCTCCAGCGACTCTCAGGCATATAATGACAGGTTGCAAGACCAGCCTCTCACAAGGCCGTTACACCTGGAGGCACAATCAGGTCCTCAAGAGCCTGGCTGCAGCACTTGAGACCAAGAGGAGTGCAACCAATTCATTACCTCCAAAAACAAGCAAACCTGTCAAAACAACAACATTCATCCGGGAGGGACAGAAAAGGCCCAAGTATCCTCCTACAAAGCCAGAAACTGGACACCTAGCCATGGCCCGGGACTGGAAGATGCTTGTCGATATTGGCCAGCAACTAATTTTTCCACCTGAGATTGCTTCTACCAAACTTAGGCCAGACATGGTACTCTGGTCCCCTTCACGAAAGGCTGTGTACATCATAGAGCTCACAGTCCCGTGGGAAAACTCTGTTGAAGAGGCCTACGAGCGTAAGAAACTGCGTTACACAGAGTTGGCAGCAGACGCAACTCAGCGTGGCTGGAATGCAAAAGTCTGGCCAGTTGAAGTGGGATGCAGAGGATTCGTGGCTTCTTCCACCATCAGGTTGCTGAAAGAACTTGGAATCCATGGACAGGCTCTGCGGCAGACCGTCAGAGCAGTTTCTCAAGCAGCTGAAAGAGGCAGCCAGTGGATCTGGATTAAACGGAAGGACCCTTGCTGGGCTATAACTTCATGACCCCCCACCCCCACCTGAGAACCCAATTCAGATCCCTCCAACTTGAGGAGGGCATATGAGGTATGCGGTCAGCTGTCGGACTGGCTCAGGGAAGAGGACGCCCCTGCCTTGCATAGTCCCGTGGGACATCTTAATTGGGCATGGGACACAAGCTAAGGCTTGATCACCCTTTAGCTGGCCACCTTTGATGAGAGTGTTTAGTGATTAAAGGCCGAAACACCCACTGATTCGAAGGCACACTACTGAGGATGTGTCCCAAAATTGACATCTTAACCCAGTCTAAGAAATAAACCTCCCATGCCACTCTGTCAACATCACGGCAAATCTCATGCGAGTGCATTCCATCTATTGGCACAATGGACAGTTTTTTAACATCTCGTCCCGTGTTTTATGATTCTATTATGAAGCCAAGATCAATTATTTAAAGTGTGGTTGAAAATAATAAATGATAAATGATAATAAATAATAAATAATTACGACCTAAAAGGCAAATTCAACTCCATTTTTGAAGTGGGCAAACTTAGGCAAGAAATGCCAACAACAAACAGAGAGCCATCATATTCATGCATAAAAAAACAAATAATGAAAGAAAATCAATGTAAGTTTGAATTTTGTAAAGTTAGTGTGGGAAAGGTGGAAAAATTAGCGATCAATAATGAGAAAGCTCCTGGCATCGACAACTTATGCAGATGGAAAGCTGCTGAGGATGGTACTGTAGCTAACTCTATAGCCACTCCTATTTGTCATATCTTTAATCTGAGCCTAGAGGAAAGTGTTTGTCCTCAGGGCTGGAGGGAAGCCAAAGTTATTATGCTATCCAAGAATGGTAAATCGGCCTATACTGGTTCTAACAGCCGACCTATCCGCATTCTGCCAGCTCCTAGCAAGCTGTTGGAAAACAATGTGCTTGACCAGATACAGTGCTCTTTCTCTGTATACAAATTAACAACAGACTTTCAGCATGCTTATAGAGAAGGGCACTCAACATTTACTACACTGACACAAATGACTAATGATCGGTTGAAAGAAATTGATAATAAGAAGATTGTGTAAGCTGTACAGTGAGATTTCAGTGCTGCCTTTGATATTATTGTCCATAACCTGTTGTTGAAAAAATGTACACGACCAGTTAAAAGTTTGAGAACAGCGACTCATTCAAGGGTTTTTCTTTATTTTACAATTTTCTACATTGTAGAATAATAGTGAAGACATCATAACTATGAAATAACACATATGGAATCATGTAGTAACCAAACAAGTGTTAAACAAATGAAAATATAATTTATATTTGAGATTCTTCATATACCCACCCTTTGCGTTGATGACAGCTTTGCACACTCTTGGTATTCTCTCAACCAGCTTCACTGGTTGAATCTGTGTTTGAATCTGTGTTTGAAATTCACTGCTCGACTGGGAGACTTAACAGATCATTTTATGTGTGGGGTACGGAGATGAGGAAGTCATTCAAAATTCATGTTAACCACTATTATTGCACAAAAGGTGAGTCCCATGCAACTTATTATGAGACTTAAGCACATGTTTACCCCTGAACTTATTTAGGCTTGCCGTAACAAAGGGGTTGAATACTTATTGACTCAAGACATTTCAGCTTTTTATTTGTAATTAATTTATAAACATTTGTAAAAACATAATTCCACTGACATGATAGGTTATTGTGGGCCAATTTTAAATGCAAGCTGTAACACAACACAATGTGGAAAAGTCAAGGGGTTGTGACTTTCTGAAGGCTCTGTATATTATCTATGTCCTTGTTCAGCTACGACTCCGAGAAACATGGGATATTACAGTTGATGGGACAGTCTCAAATGGGCCAGTTTGTTATCCAGTGATCGCATGTTCACCAATAGAACGGACGGTAGAGATGTATTCTTTACCTGCTGACGTCGTTTGGTCAGGGTGCCCGGACGTCAGCGTCTCTTACGCCTTCTCTTCCTGTTCCGAGTGTCGGGGATCAGGGCCTGGTCCGGGGTCAGCAGTATGTCCTGCCCTGTCAACTCATTGAAGTAGAAATCTTCATCCAAATTGAGGTTAGTGATCGCTGTTCTGATGTCCAGGAGCTCTTTTCAGTCATAGGAAACAATGGCGTAAAAATGATGTACAAAAAAAACTTACGAACAGCGCAAAAAACACAAAATAGCAGAATTGATCTGGAGATCGTAATCCGGCAGCTATACATTGCAGCACCATTTTTCCCATCCTTCTTATGAGTGGCAGCAGTGGTCCCGGCAGGAATCAAACCCGCAATCCACACATTGGACACCTATGCCGTATTGTAAGTCCCATGGCCAGGTCTTGTACAGTACAGTAGCATCAAACCGCCAAACAGATCTTTAGTCAACACAGTAGCGATATACTCGCAGCATCCTCTTTCCCTCCACAGGATGATGTAGTACCATGGGCCATCCGGCCGTACGCTCGCTCTCCTCTGATTAATACTCTTGGGTCCTCCTCCACCCTCCACCCGCTAGTGATCCACGATTGAGGAGCCCCATTACACACAGAGACCAAAATTGAATAAAATCATGAAAAATGGAGGAGCTTCTATCTCTAGGCTTCTGAGTTATGATGGCGGCAGATGGAGGCTTCAGAATCCCCTGCATGCCTCCTCCGGTGACAGGCTACATCCTAGCACTCTTCACTGATAATTACCTCACACAGCAATCACATCGTCACCATGGCAAGAAGGTAAACAGATGTTGATTGATAGGTCAGCAGGATATGATACACGCCCAACCCAGACAGCACTCTGATTCTTTGCTCACGGATTCTCCACTTGGCTTTCCCTTCCATCTCTTAGAATCTTTGATGTAATTTTCAGAGAAAATCTCACAGTTAGTGTGGGCCTCTCATTTACAATGTGAAACTGAGGGACTAATTGAGTTTCTATTTAATACGAGGAAAGTCAAATTATGTTCAAAGATAATCCTCTTTTATTTATCAACTGAATATTATCAAAATGTCCAATTGTGAATGTAAAATACATTATACTGTTATACTGTAGCAAAACACAAGATGCACAGAGGAAAGTGTGCAGCGTGTACTCCGTTTGAAACGGAGGAAAGGGGCACACTCAAAGTTTTCTTCTTGAACTTTCCATAAAGTTAAGGAGGGAAACAGTCCTTCAGTTTTTTTCTCCCTGAGAGAAGTAAAAGGGAACGGGCACCTGGCCAGGAAGACATTCGTGCAGAGATCAGTTTCAACAGCTTGCCTTGATGACTAATGAAGAGGGCCTTCAAGGACTATTACCTAGCCCAATTAAAATACAACGCAATATGTTGTTTTCCAAGAGAGGATTTCAGCTTGCCTCATATTAACCCTTTGAGAGATCCCAGCCTCTTATTGGCACCAATACAATAAATAGGGTTGAATACCTTTACATGATGCCTCTTACTTATTCCTTAATCCTGGATAATGTGTTGTTTTCAAGCAGGGTTAAATGCTCAATGAAACACTAAGTGATTTTGTCAGCCGTCGAGTCTTCAATGACGGTCTAGATTCATCTGGAAAAGCTGGTAGGGATGTTCAGTCAGGTTTAAATAAAGTGCTAAATGTCTTATTTTGTTTGTTGTATTTTCTCCCCAATTTCGTGATATTCAATTGTGATCCAGTCTCATTGCTGCAACTCCCCAACGGGCTCGGGAGAGACGAAGGTTGAGTCATGTGTCCCCCGAAACATGACCCGCCAAAACAGGGATTCTTAAAACCCGCCCGCTTAACCCGCGAAGCCAGCCGCAGACAAACGTGTCGGAGACCCACGCCTGCAGGCGCCCGGCCTGCCACAAGGAGTCGCTAGAGCGCGATGAGCCAAGTAAAGCCCACCAGGCCGGCCAAACCCTCCCTTAACGACTTAACGACCAAACCCTCCCATAGCGATGCCTCAAGCACTGTAATGCAGTGCCTTAGACCGCTGCGCCACTCTGGAGGCAAGTATTACATATTTTATACGTCTGTGCAGTGCTTTCATTTCATTTTCCTTTCAAGGCCTTTTTTTGCAAATGTTGAACAAAAGCCAAGCGTATTTCTCCTCTTTACGCAACGGCCAGAAACTTACTGCTGCATCTAATGAGCGGGTATAAACATACAAAATAGAATTTAGGAAACGTATGTGGTGAAATAGGCCTACAGTATATGGGGGGGGGGGGGGGGGGGGGGTATCAGCAGGACAGGCCTGAAGATTACACATCCAGCCCGGCACAACACGCAAGCCCACTACCCACAAATCTGCATGGCTGCACAGTCAGTGATGATGAGAAAAGTGGCTATTTGAAGATCTCGTTTTCAAAGCACAGTCAAAATGCATGTCCAGACTGGAGAGGATGCATTTTCCCACATATAGAGGAGAAAACATCTATCCCTAAAATAGATATCCGTGTCAAACATACACTCTACTTCATATTTTCAACAAGTAAACCATTATTCTGTTTTCAAGGCCACAGATCTGATATCCTAGTTATTAAAGTCAGAATGTAAGAAAACACTTTGTGCTAGCAATCAGTCTCCAATGTCACTACGAAAGGTTTTTCTGTTTATTTATTTCAGTAACACTTTATTTTAAGGGTCCATTATAAAACATTTATAAGGCATTTACAGTCTGAGCACCGTTTACAAACAGTCTGAGCACCGTTTACAAACAGTCTGAGCACCGTTTAAAAACAGTCTGAGCACCGTTTACAAACAGTCTGAGCACCGTTTACAAACAGTCTGAGCACCGTTTACAAACAGTCTGAGCACCGTCATTACCTCCACATTGGTAAATGTTAGTAACCTAGGTATTCACAAATGTGTATATATACAGTACTGTATACAGTGGGGCAAAAAAGTATTTAGTCAGCCACCAATTGTGCAAGTTCTCCCACTTAAAAAGGTACACACATACTGTAGGTACACTTCAACTATGACAGACAAAATGAGAAAAAAAAAATCCAGAAAATCACATTGTAGGACTTTTTATGAATTTATTTGCAAATTATGGTGGAAAATAAGTATTTGGTCAATAACAAAAGTTTATCTCAATACTTTGTTATATACCCTTTGTTGGAAATGACAGAGGTCAAACGTTTTCTGTAAGTCTTCACAAGGTTTTCACACACTGTTGCTGGTATTTTGGCCCATTCCTCCATGCAGATCTCCTCTAGAGCAGTGATGTTTTGGGGCTGTTGCTGGGCAACACGGACTTTCAACTCCCTCCAAAGATATTCTATGGGGTTGAGATCTGGAGACTGGCTAGGCCACTCCAGGACCTTGAAATGCTTCTTACGAAGCCACTCCTTCGTTGCCCGGGTGGTGTGTTTGGGATCATTGTCATGCTGAAAGACCCAGCCACGTTTCATCTTCAATGCCCTTGCTGATGGAAGGAGGTTTTCACTCAAAATCTCACGATACATGGCCCCATTCATTCTTTCCTTTACACGGATCAGTCGTCCTGGTCCCATTGCAGAAAAACAGCCCCAAAGCATGATGTTTTCACCCCCATGCCCATGCTTCACAGTAGGTATGGTGTTCTTTGGATGCAACTCAGCATTCTTTGTCCTCCAAACACGACGAGTTGAGTTTTTACCAAAAAGTTATATTTTGGTTTCATCTGATATTCTCCCAATCTTCTTCTGGATCATCCAAATGCTCTCTAGCAAACTTCAGACGGGCCTGGACATGTACTGGCTTAAGCAGCGGGACACGTCTGGCACTGCAGGATTTGAGTCCCTGGCGGCGTAGTGTGTTACTGATGGTAGGCTTTGGTCCCAGGTCTCTGCAGGTCATTCACTAGGTCCCCCCGTGTGGTTCTGGGATTTTTGCTCACTGTTCTTGTGATCATTTTGACCCCACAGGGTGAGATCTTGCATGGAGCCCCAGATCGAGGGAGATTATCAGTGGTCTTGTATGTCTTCCATTTCCTAATAATTGCTCCCACAGTTGATTTCTTCAAACCAAGCTGCTTACCTATTGCAGATTCAGTCTTCCCAGTCTGGTGCAGGTCTACAATTTTGTTTCTGGTGTCCTTTGACAGCTCTTTGGTCTTGACCATAGTGGAGTTTGGAGTGTGACTATTTGAGGTTGTGGACAGGTGTCTTTTATACTGATAACAAGTTCAAACAGGTGCCATTAATACAAGTAACGAGTGGAGGACAGAGGAGCCTCTTAAAGAAGTTACAGGTCTGTGAGAGCCAGAAATCTTGCTTGTTTGTAGGTGACCAAATACTTATTTTCCACCATAATTTGCAAATAAATTCATAAAAAATCCTACAATGTGATTTTCTGGATTTTTTTTTTCATTTTGTCTGTCATAGTTGAAGTGTACCTATGATGAAAATTACAGGCCTCTCTCATTTTTTTAAGTGGGAGAACTTGCACAATTGGTGGCTGACTAAATACTTTTTTGACCCACTGTATATGCCATTAAATATTCTGTGTTGTGTGCTTCTACTTTTACCAGGTACTGCTGGAATGTCTGCCATGTTTTTTTGAAATTACACTGGTCATTCAAAACATTTCTAAAGTATTTATAAAGCATAAATATTGCTCACTTTAGATTAGGGGCTGCAAAAATACTTTACCAAAGATTAGTAAACAGTTTATAAATGTGGGAGAAATTATTAAGAAATGGTTAACACACTTTTTAAATCCCTTGTAAATGGTTTATTACGGACCCTTAAAATAAAGTGTTACCTTAATGTTTTCTGTCTGTTTCTGGGTCCGTCTGTTCCTTGCTGACTTCCATTCTCTCTGCAGTCCACAGTCGTATTATTCAACAAAAATGTAAATTTCCTCACTTCTCGCCCGGTGACTGCGGGGCGACACTTTATCAAAACCAGCATCTAGCCAGCTTGTCTGAATGCTTTAGTGACTCACGGCACATCATAAATATGGCGGCGCATTAAGATGGACACAATGGGGTTTGAGAAACTGAAATAAATGGAAGAATGTGACTCAAGCATACCCACCTATCAGTACACAGACACACACCCACCTATCAGTACACAGACACAGGCACTGAGCATATAAAGTGAGCATCATATTTGAAATATATTTTACCCCAAATTTGTGATTTACTTGAAGTTGTATTTTTTTCTAAATCAGCAGCTGTGTGGGGTAATATTTCCAATGCAAACGATTGAGTTACATAATAGGGAATAACTTATGCCAGTGTGTTCCTTTAATTGGCAAAATGGCTAACTACAAGACACAAGCACCTGCACCACAGGCAGATGTAGAGTAGTCCACTGATCAGTCCATTGGGTCCCCTGAAGCACATGATCATTTGGAAAATATACCACATGACAATGACATACTTGGCACCACATCTAGTGGAAATGCTGTCCTCTTCACAATTTATTCTCTCTCCATTTATGTCAACTTTAAAATAAAAGCACTCCTATATATACTGAGTATATCATGTAGAATTATAATGAATATGCTTTTTTAAACGGATTGGACCAACTTTGTTTTTGTGTTGTACGGATATTTGTGGTGTGGTTATCAAATCAGCCCTTTTAGGCTTCTAACCTCAACTGCACACCGCTCTTACCAGGTTTTTTAAAAACATCTGTACTGTTCTGTCTTTCACTTATTATCTTGAGTGTGAATAAATAAATACAAAGTAAAATAAATAATATATAAGCTGTTCCCAAAACGAAATGAAACATATCTGATGAGTCTGTTATTCAGTCACTAGTCAATGACTTTACACTGGACCACAGAGGGTCTTGGTCCTGCTGTCCTGGGTACCTGTCCTGCTTCTGACATTGCCAGCTGAGGCCTCTGGGTAGCCAACACCAGAGGCAATCAATCAGTCTCTGTGAGACCTAGCGGAACTCACAGGAGGGAGGGAGGGAAGGGGGAGGGTGCTTAGAAGAATGAAGGAAATGGAAAAAGAGAGAAAAGATTTAACGAGGGAGAATGAGACTGAAAGTAGGATAATGGACAAAGAAAAACAAGACGTTAGAAAAACTGCATGCTACCTTCAAGAAATTCTTAAATGGAACACTGACCAGACTGCTATGGTAACATCCTAGTCATACTAATCATACCTTCGTCTGGAAAATGCTCAAACTGAACCTGCAAAATCCTCTATTCTGTCCAGATGCCTCTGTATGTAGTTACAATTGCTGTATTCTCATGATCATAAGAACAGAAGGTGCACAGATTTGCGTTCATGACTAAATCAGAAATTCGGACGCCAACTAGATCTGAAAGGAAGCGATGGAATCCTGAGCCATAATGTAAAGTGTAGTGAGTCAGTAGTACTTCTGCTGTCTCTTGGTGTCTTAACAATGCATTATTTTATTTCTTAATTTAATGTAATATTATCCTGTGTTGTTTTTGTCTATAACTGTTCTTCACTCTGTCATGTATTGTATGTTTTGTGAATATAATGAATCCAAATTCTAAAGAGATTGTTTATGTGATAGTGAGTCTCCCTCCAACATTTCATTGTCCAAATGTGTTGGTAGGCTACAGTACATAACGGGCCGACCTGTTCACTATCTTCAGATGATATTGCTGAGTCTCAGTAAACCGTGCATCCTGTTATACCGACTCAGTAAAATTACCCTACGATATTTTAATACGAGCACTTGCCGTGACTGAAGTGAACTTGATAAAAAAAAAGGGACCCCCCCCCCCCCGCTTAGAAACCCCTGTCAAGTGGACCACTCGTTTAAATGTTCTCTATGCTTGTGTACTGTTAATATAGTCAGTAGGAATTCTTCCTGCATCTTTCCCAACCCGCTTACCTACAGTCCCAGCAATACATGAAGGGTTGTAAATCAAGGAGGATTTGTATTCAAATACCATACTAGCCAGATCAAATCAAACATAATTGGTTGAATGCATTATGTTGATTAATCTACTCTTCCGACTATAATAAGGAGCAGCCTGACATCTATTTTTCCTTTTAAGATCTTGACAAATGACATGAGAAATGAGAGTAGACTGTCTCTGCTCATTCCCCCTCCTGATACAAGCTTTTAGTGGGGAACAATCATGGCTGCATACAAATGTATTTACTAATAAAATGTTTTTAAAAAAGTCATATTTTCATTGGTGCTAATCATCGTGAGTTCCTCGAGGCAGCCATTGCATGTTGGATAATGCCGTAATTGCTGAACAATTTTGAGGGAATTCTGTGCTCGAATGTTTAATTTAAGAGCCCCTGACATTATAGCAGGTGAGATCTCCAACTTTCAAGTACTTTCCAGCAAATAAACCTGACAAAACAAAGCAAAGAGCTGGAGGAGCACGGGAGAATATCATGCATAATGGGTGTACAGTGATGCTTGTTCGTTGGGGACGCCGGAGAAAATAGAGCTCTGAACCAATCTACGGGTCAGATTATCAAAGCTCTCCTGTTTGGTCCATTCTGAAGATTGACAGAAAATGATCATCCCAGACGTGTCCCAAATTATACTTTATTTATTAGGCACTACTTTAGACCAGGGCCCATAGGGCTGTAGTGCACTACTTTAGACCAGGGCCCATATGGCTGTAGTGCACTACTTTAGACCAGGATCCATAGGGCTGTAGTGCACTATTTTAGTGCTTATTAAAGGAATATGGTGCCATTTGGAAGCAGCCCCACACATTGCAGTTCTCAAACGGTTCATTTTGTTACATTCACTTGTGTTCATCAGAGGTAATAACAGTATCAGCTATTTATAGAATATAATTATGTCTCCTATATGAAACTGATAATAACATTAAACAATCTATGAATAACACAGTACCTAACAGTGTGCACACAGAGAGACATTACCGTTTGGATTGGCCAGAGCTTTCACATCACTACAGACATCTGCCTGTGATGTGGTCTGTAGCTGTTGGTCAGGCCTCACAGCTCACTGGGCTGCCATCCTGCCCTGAGGCCCATGTCACCCATCTCCCTGCCAGCTGTTGGGGGTTGGGCCCTGGTCCCTGCCCCATGTTGGAGGGCAGAGGGCCAGTGGGAACTGGATGGTGAGGGACTGTGGGCCTGACACGGACCGCACCGAGACAGACACATGACAGGGACAGTACCAAGACAGACACATGACAGGGACAGTACCAAGACAGACACATGACAGGGACAGTACCAAGACAGACACATGACAGGGACAGTACCAAGACAGACACATGACAGGGACAGTACCAAGACAGACACATGACAGGGACAGTACCAAGACAGACACATGACAGGGACAGTACCAAGACAGACACATGACAGGGACAGTACCAAGACAGACACATGACAGGGACAGTACCAAGACAGACACATGACAGGGACAGTACCAAGACAGACACATGACAGGGACAGTACCAAGACAGACAAAGAAGGGCACCTTGTGTTGGATGATGGGTAAAAATAGAAAAAAAGCAGACATTAAATATCCCTTTGAGCATGGCGAAGTTATTAATTACACTGGATGGTGTATCAATACACCCAGTTACTACAAAGATCCTAACGCAGATGCCGGATAGCGGAAACCGCTCAGGGATTTCACCATGGGGCCAATTGTGACTTTAAAACAGTTACAGAGTTGAATGGCTGTGATAGGAGAAAACTGAGGATGGATCAACAACATTGTAGTTACTCCACAATACGAACCTAAATGACAGAGTGAAAAGAAGGAAGCCTGTACAAAATAAATAATATTCCAAAACATGCATCCTGTTTGCAACAAATGTGGCAAAGAAATTAACTTTATGTCCTGATTACAAAGGGAAATCCAATACAACACATCACTGAGTACCACTCTTCATATTTTCAAGCATGGTGGTGGCTGCATCATGTTATGGGTATGCTTGTCATCAGCAAGGACTAGGGGGTTATATTTTTTTATAAAAATAAACGGAATAGAGGTAAGCATAGGAAAAATCCTAGAGGAAAACCTAGTTCAGTCTGCTTTCCAACAGACAATAAGACAATAACCTAAAACACAAGGCCAAATATAACCTGGAGTTGACAGCTGTATTCACATCCAAAGCTAATTCTAACATGTATTGACTCAAGGGTGTGAAAATGTACAGTACCAGTCAAGTACCAGTCAAACACTGGAATGGTAGATTGGCAGAAGATGAATGTGCAGGTAGGTAGATAGATGGGCTGTTTACAGATGGGCTCTCATGAGGATCGCCACAGGAAAGGAAGTTACCTCTGCTGCAGAGGATAAGTTCATTAGAGTTACCAGCCTCAGAAATTGCAGCCCAAATAAATGCTTCACAGAGTTCAAGTAACAGACACATCTCAACATTAATTGTTCACAAGAGACTGCATGATTCAGGCCTTGATGGTTGAACTGCTGCAAAGAAACCACTACTAAAGGACACCAATAATAAGAAGAGACTTGCTTGGGACAAGAAACACGAGCAATGGACATTAGACCGGTGGAAATCTGTCCTGTGGGCTGACGAGTCCAAATGTGAGATGTTTGGTTCCAACCACTGTCTTTGTGAGATGCAGAGTAGGTGAACATTTGATCTCTGCAGGTGTGGTTCCCACCGTGAAGCATGGAGGAGGAGGAGGTGTGATGGTGTGGGGGTGCTTTGTTGCTGACACGGTCTGTGATTTATTTAGAATTCAAGGCACACTTAACCAGCATGGCTACCACAGCATTCTGCAGCGATACGCCATCCCACCTGGTTTGACTTAGTGGGACAATAATTTGTTTTCAACAGGACAATGACCCAACACACCTCCATGCTGTGTAAGGGCTATTTGACCAAGAAGGAGAGTGATGGAGTGCTGCATCAGATGACCTGGCCTCCACAATCACCCACCTCAACCCAATTGAGATGGTTTGGGATGAGTTGGACCACAGAGTGAAGGACAAGCAGCCAACAAGTGATCAACATATGTGGTAAATCCTCCAAGACTGTTGGAAAAGCATTCCGGGTGAAGCGAGTTGAGAGAATACCAAGAGTGTGCAAAGCTGTCATCAAGGCAAAGGGTGGCTACTTTGAACAATCCAAAATATATTTCAATTTTTGTAACACTTTTTTGGTTACTACATGTTTACATATGTGTTATTTCATAGTTGATGTCTTCACTGTTATTCTACACTGTAGAACATAGTAAAACATTAAGAAAAAACCCTTGAATGAGAAGCTGTGTTCAAACTTTTGACTGATACTGTATGTTAATTACATATTTATGTCATTTTAAATCATTTTGCAAAAATGTCTAAAAACATGTTTTCACTTTGTCATTATGGGGTATTGTGTGTAGATGGGGGAGAAACATTTCACTTTGTCATTATGGGGTATTGTGTGTAGATGGGTGAGATAAAAAATAAAAAAAAGTATTTAATCATTTTTGAATTCACGCTGTAAAACAACAAAATGTGGAAGAAGTCAAAGGGGTATGAATACTTTCTGAAGGCACTGCACATCTTAGGATGGGTGAGGTTGATATAGACCTGACTATAGGCACCTACTGAAATTAACTGACAGCAACACTAGATCTAGACGTGTGTTTTGATATGACTGTGTTCCTAAACTTACTATCTGTCCTGTGATGCATCCAGTTTGATCACAACAAAGGAAAATTGATAAGGAGACATGGAGAAAAATACAGAGATAATGTGGAGATAAAGACAGAGATAATATGGAGATAAAGACAGAGATAACATGGAGATAAAGACAGAGATAACATGGAGAAAAATACAGAGATAATGTGGAGATAAAGACAGAGATAATATGGAGATAAAGACAGAGATAACATGGAGATAAAGACAGAGATAACATGGAGATAAAGACAGAGATAACACGGAGATAAAGACAGAGATAACACGGAGATAAAGACAGAGATAACATGGAGATAAAGACAGAGATAACATGGAGATAAAGACAGAGATAACACGGAGATAAAGGCAGAGATAACACGGAGATAAAGACAGAGATAACACAGAGATAAAGACAGAGATAACGTGGAGATAAAGACAGAGATTACATAGAGATCAAGACAGTGAAAGAGTGAAACCTCTTAGGCCATCTAAGTACTGTACACTGCACTTACCCAGCACTAATGAGCTTGAAGAGAGCTTAGTGGAGGAACCTTTCCAAATTAAAGTAGTCACTCCTCCACTTAAAACAGCTATGAAATCATTCACGTATGAAATAATAAGCTACGAAGCACAACATTGAAAATAAAATACTCTTGTGTTCACCACAGATGAAAACACACATTCACATGCAGACAGTGATGACCCGCTTGCTTGTTATCGCTGGGCTTCAGAGTGTCATGCAGTGGGAAGATGTCTCCCTTAGCAGTCGTAGTGGGGAAGGCAAGGGGGCTCTAGAGCTGCTCTCCTGGCTGTGGTACTCCATTAGTAAGACGCACAGCCAGAGCAGAGCCAGCAACAACCGTCCCTGAGTGAGTGGCTCCCAGAAAGCAGGGGCTGATTGTGGGAAGACTGGCTTCGTCAGGGTTTTACAACGCTCACCTCGTTGACTGGGAGCTATCTCCCTGATGGCTTGGAGGGACTCAAACTGACAAACAATAAGACTACTCTGATTCTAGGTCTATAGATCACACCATAGCCTTTAGATAAGAGATTTGGTCTGGTCTGGCTTTGTAGCATGCTGCAGCAAACAAGTGTGGAAAATCTGGTTTGGCATTCCAGAAAAGCCCTCATTGTCACCTTTCGTCCTCCTTCCACCCACTTCCTCCTCCTTATCGCCACCACTGAGACCCCGGCGTGCGTGGCCAATCACAGTGAAGACGGGCTGCAGGGTGGAGATAAGAAGCTAAGCATTGGAGTTTGTTTGTTTACTTCATGGGTGCTTTGTCTCCATGTTTTGGAGGGAAACACCAGCTGTGTCTGCTGTCTGCCAGCCATCTTGGAGTGGCTGCCCACTCCTAGATGTCATGTCCAGCATTGGACTGTGACTGGTCCAGTGAGAGTCCCTCCAGAACGGATGTCATGCAGAGATATTTGTCGCAGGAATGAGTCACAGGGTGTTAATAGCCACTCATTATACACTGAGTGTACAAAACATTAAGAACACCTTCCTAATATTGAGTTGCACCCCCCCCCCCCCCTTTTTCCCCCAGAACCGCCTGAATTCGTCGGGGCATGGACTCCACAAGGTGTCAAAAACGTTCCACAGGGATGCTGGCCCATGTTGACGCCAATGCTTCCCACAGTTGTGTCAAGTTGGCTGAATGTCCTTTGAGTGGTGGACCATTCTTGATACACACAGGAAACTGTTGTGTGTGGAAAAACACAGCAGCGTTGCAGTTCTTGACACACTTAAACCGGTGCGCCTGCCTGGCACCTACTACCATACCCCATTCATTCACCCCCTGAATGGCACACATACACAATCCATGTCTCAAGGCTTAAAAATCCTTCTTTAACCTGTCTCCTTTCTACAATGATTGAAGTGGATTTAACAAGTGACATCAATAAGGGATCATAGCTTTCACCTGGATTCACCTGATCAGTAGTCTGGTACGTCATGGAAAGAGCAGCTGTTCCTAATGTTTTGTCCACTCAGTGTAAATGGCGGTCATTTGAATAAAGTCTGATATCTCAGTGATAATGGCATCGACTGAAATGGCTGCCCCGCAGTTGAAACATTGGAACACAGAAATGCAGGACATTGTAGAAACACTACGTTTATCATTAGAATCATTCTCATCGTAAAAAAAAAAAAAAAATGGAAACATAAATGACTTTTAGTCATTAAAGTATTGAATTGCTGATTATAGTTTAATAACAGAGGTCATTAGAGAACATTAGCATAACTCTTATGTACAGTGACTGTCTGAGCAACGTATCAGTAATGATAGTTAATTATATGTTTATTACGTGTAATTGTTACCCATGTCATGTTCCTGTTTTGTGTCTATAGTGTACTACACTGTGTGTGGAGTATGTTTACATTGTTTTGTTCATTGTTGTCAGCACCATTTCACCAGGTCAAATCACCGGCACATTTAAATGTACTTTGGGAATAAAGGTTTCTGATTGGCACATTACCATACTTTCTACAGTGTTTTAACTCTCCGTGCATGTTGTTTTCCTAGGATAAAGAGGGATTGACCTTGAGAGTGTAGTGGGATGAATACAATCTGTGTCTCAGAGCCAAGAAGATAGGAGTGGACCAGGTGTAGTAACAGTGGTGTAACAGGCCTCAGTATAACATATGGCACACAGAGAACACTTTGATTACCTGGGGCATGATCTGGGAAAGAACTGAAACAGCAGTACACTGTACATCTCACATGTATGACACCTTCTTTGTAATGTGCTCACTAACATCAAATAAACACACACACACACACACACACACACACACACACACACACTCGCAAAATACAGTCTCACTACAAGAAGTGAAAGGTTCAGTCTATTGACAATCTATTTTGTTCTCCATTTGTATTAACATCCAGAGATGAGTTTCTTGTTTAGTAAATAAACATGTTCAATGGATCGGATGTCTTCCTCTTTAGATGTTACTGACAGATACAATATATCTCCTCTTTAGATGTTACTGACAGATACAATATATCTCCTCTTGAGATGTTACAGATACAATATATCTCCTCTTGAGATGTTACAGATACAATATATCTCCTCTTGAGATGTTACAGATACAATATATCTCCTCTTTAGATGTTACTGACAGATACAATATATCTCCTCTTTAGATGTTACTGACAGATACAATATATCTCCTCTTTAGATGTTACTGACAGATACAATATATCTCCTCTTTAGATGTTACTGACCGATACAATATATCTCCTCTTTAGATGTTACTGACAGATACAATATATCTCCTCTTTAGATGTTACTGACAGATACAATATATCTCCTCTTTAGATGTTACTGACGGATACAATATATCTCCTCTTTAGATGTTACTGACAGATACAATATATCTCCTCTTTAGATGTTACTGACAGATACAATATATCTCCTCTTTAGATGTTACTGACAGATACAATATATCTATTCTTTAGATGTTACTGACAGATACAATATATCTCCTCTTTAGATGTTACTGACGGATACAATATATCTCCTCTTTAGATGTTACTGACAGATACAATATATCTCCTCTTTAGATGTTACTGACAGATACAATATATCTCCTCTTTAGATGTTACTGACAGATACAATATATCTCCTCTTTAGATGTTACTGACAGATACAATATATCTCCTCTTTAGATGTTACAGATACAATATATCTCCTCTTTAGATGTTACTGACAGATACAATATATCTCCTCTTTAGATGTTACTGACAGATACAATATATCTCCTCTTTAGATGTTACAGATACAATATATCTCCTCTTTAGATGTTACTGACAGATACAATATATCTCCTCTTGAGACGTTACAGATACAATATATCTCCTCTTTAGATGTTACTGACAGATACAATATATCTCCTCTTTAGATGTTACTGACAGATACAATATATCTCCTCTTTACCGGCAGACACAATATATCTCCTCTTTAGATGTTACTGACGGATACAATATATCTCCTCTTGAGACGTTACAGATACAATATATCTCCTCTTTAGAGGTTACTGACAGATACAATATATATCCTCTTTAGATGTTACTGATACAATATATCTCCTCTTTAGAGGTTACTGACAGATACAATATATCTCCTCTTTAGATGTTACTGACAGATACAATATATCTCCTCTTGAGATGTTACAGATACAATATATCTCCTCTTTAGATGTTACTGACAGATACAATATATCTCCTCTTTAGATGTTACTGATACAATATATCTCCTCTTTAGATGTTACTGACAGATACAATATATCTCCTCTTTAGATGTTACTGACAGATACAATATATCTCCTCTTTAGATGTTACTGACAGATACAATATATCTCCTCTTTAGATGTTACAGATACAATATATCTCCTCTTTAGATGTTACTGACAGATACAATATATCTCCTCTTTAGATGTTACTGATACAATATATCTCCTCTTTAGATGTTACTGACACAATATATCTCCTCTTTAGATGTTACTGACAGATACAATATATCTCCTCTTTAGATGTTACTGATACAATATATCTCCTCTTTAGATGTTACTGACAGATACAATATATCTCCTCTTTAGATGTTACTGACAGATACAATATATCTCCTCTTTAGATGTTACTGACAGATACAATATATCTCCTCTTTAGATGTTACTGATACAATATATCTCCTCTTTATATGTTACAGATACAATATATCTCCTCTTTAGATGTTACTGACAGATACAATATATCTCCTCTTTAGATGTTACTGACAGATACAATATATCTCCTCTTTAGATGTTACTGACAGTTACAATATATCTCCTCTTTAGATGTTACTGACAGATACAATATATCTCCTCTTTAGATGTTACTGACAGATACAATATATCTCCTCTTTAGATGTTACTGACAGATACAATATATCTCCTCTTTAGATGTTACTGACAGATACAATATATCTCCTCTTTAGATGTTACTGACAGATACAATATATCTCCTCTTTAGATGTTACTGACAGATACAATATACAGTGCCTTGCGAAAGTATTCGGCCCCCTTGAACTTTGCGACCTTTTGCCACATTTCAGGCTTCAAACATAAAGATATAAAACTGTATTTTTTTGTGAAGAATCAACAACAAGTGGGACACAATCATGAAGTGGAACGACATTTATTGGATATTTCAAACCTTTTTAACAAATCAAAAACTGAAAAATTGGGCGTGCAAAATTATTCAGCCCCTTTACTTTCAGTGCAGCAAACTCTCTCCAGAAGTTCAGTGAGGATCTCTGAATGATCCAATGTTGACCTAAATGACTAATGATGATAAATACAATCCACCTGTGTGTAATCAAGTCTCCGTATAAATGCACCTGCACTGTGATAGTCTCAGAGGTCCGTTAAAAGCGCAGAGAGCATCATGAAGAACAAGGAACACACCAGGCAGGTTCGAGATACTGTTGTGAAGAAGTTTAAAGCCGGATTTGGATACAAAAAGATTTCCCAAGCTTTAAACACCCCAAGGAGCACTGTGCAAGCGATAATATTGAAATGGAAGGAGTATCAGACCACTGCAAATCTACCAAGACCTGGCCGTCCCTTTAAACTTTCAGCTCATACAAGGAGAAGACTGATCAGAGATGCAGCCAAGAGGCCCATGATCACTCTGGATGAACTGCAGAGATCTACAGCTGAGGTGGGAGACTCTGTCCATAGGACAACAATCAGTCGTATATTGCACAAATCTGGCCTTTATGGAAGAGTGGCAAGAAGAAAGCCATTTCTTAAAGATATCCATAAAAAGTGTCATTTAAAGTTTGCCACAAGCCACCTGGGAGACACACCAAGCATGTGGAAGAAGGTGCTCTGGTCAGATGAAACCAAAATTGAACTTTTTGGCAACAATGCAAAACGTTATGTTTGGCGTAAAAGCAACACAGCTGAACACACCATCCCCACTGTCAAACATGGTGGTGGCAGCATCATGGTTTGGGCCTGCTTTTCTTCAGCAGGGACAGGGAAGATGGTTAAATTTGATGGGAAGATGGATGGAGCCAAATACAGGACCATTCTGGAAGAAAACCTGATGGAGTCTGCAAAAGACCTGAGACTGGGACGGAGATTTGTCTTCCAACAAGACAATGATCCAAAACATAAAGCAAAATCTACAATGGAATGGTTCAAAAATAAACATATCCAGGTGTTAGAATGGCCAAGTCAAAGTCCAGACCTGAATCCAATCGAGAATCTGTGGAAAGAACTGAAAACTGCTGTTCACAAATGCTCTCCATCCAACCTCACTGAGCTCGAGCTGTTTTGCAAAGAGGAATGGGAAAACATTTCAGTCTCTCGATGTGCAAAACTGATAGAGACATACCCCAAGCGACTTACAGCTGTAATCGCAGCAAAAGGTGGCGCTACAAAGTATTAACTTAAGGGGGCTGAATAATTTTGCAAGCCCAATTTTTCAGTTTTTGATTTGTTAAAAAAGTTTTAAATATCCAATAAATGTCGTTCCACTTCATGATTGTGTCCCACTTGTTGTTGATTCTTCACAAAAAAATACAGTTTTATATCTTTATGTTTGAAGCCTGAAATGTGGCAAAAGGTCGCAAAGTTCAAGGGGGCCGAATACTTTCGCAAGGCACTGTATCTCCTCTTTAGATGTTACTGACAGATACAATATATCTCCTCTTTAGATGTTACTGACAGATACATTATATCTCCTCTTTAGATGTTACTGACAGATACAATATATCTCCTCTTTAGATGTTACTGACAGATACAATATATCTCCTCTTTAGATGTTACTGACAGATACAATATATCTCCTCTTGAGATGTTACTGACAGATACAATATATCTCCTCTTTAGATGTTACTGACAGATACAATATATCTCCTCTTTAGATGTTACTGACAGATACAATATATCTCCTCTTTAGATGTTACTGACAGATACAATATATCTCCTCTTTAGATGTTACTGACAGATACAATATATCTCCTCTTTAGATGTTACTGACAGATACAATATATCTCCTCTTGAGATGTTACTGACAGATACAATATATCTCCTCTTTAGATGTTACTGACAGATACAATATATCTCCTCTTTAGATGTTACAGATACAATATATCTCCTCTTTACCGGCAGACACAATATATCTCCTCTTTAGATGTTACTGACGGATACAATATATCTCCTCTTGAGACGTTACAGATACAATATATCTCCTCTTTAGATGTTACAGATACAATATATCTCCTCTTTAGATGTTACAGATACATTATATCTCCTCTTTAGATGTTACAGATACAATATATCGCCTCTTTAGATGTTACAGATACAATATATCTCCTCTTTAGATGTTACAGATACAATATATCTCCTCTTTAGATGTTACTGACAGATACAATATATCTCCTCTTTAGATGTTACAGATACAATATATCTCCTCTTTAGATGTTACAGATACAATATATCTCCTCTTTAGATGTTACAGATACAATATATCTCCTCTTTAGATGTTACAGATACAATATATCTCCTCTTTAGATGTTAAAGATACAATATATCTCCTCTTTAGATGTTACCGACAGATACAATATATCTCCTCTTTAGATGTTACTGACAGATACAATATATCTCCTCTTTAGATGTTACTGACGGATACAATATATCTCCTCTTTAGATGTTACTGACAGATACAATATATCTCCTCTTTAGATGTTACTGACAGATACAATATATCTCCTCTTTAGATGTTACAGATACAATATATCTCCTCTTTAGATGTTACAGATACAATATATCTCCTCTTTAGATGTTACAGATACATTATATCTCCTCTTTAGATGTTACAGATACAATATATCGCCTCTTTAGATGTTACAGATACAATATATCTCCTCTTTAGATGTTACAGATACAATATATCTCCTCTTTAGATGTTACTGACAGATACAATATATCTCCTCTTTAGATGTTACAGATACAATATATCTCCTCTTTAGATGTTACAGATACAATATATCTCCTCTTTAGATGTTACAGATACAATATATCTCCTCTTTAGATGTTACAGATACAATATATCTCCTCTTTAGATGTTAAAGATACAATATATCTCCTCTTTAGATGTTAAAGATACAATATATCTCCTCTTTAGATGTTACCGACAGATACAATATATCTCCTCTTTAGATGTTACTGACAGATACAATATATCTCCTCTTTAGATGTTACTGACGGATACAATATATCTCCTCTTTAGATGTTACTGACAGATACAATATATCTCCTCTTTAGATGTTACTGACAGATACAATATATCTCCTCTTTAGATGTTACAGATACAATATATCTCCTCTTTAGATGTTACAGATACAATATATCTCCTCTTTAGATGTTACAGATACATTATATCTCCTCTTTAGATGTTACAGATACAATATATCGCCTCTTTAGATGTTACAGATACAATATATCTCCTCTTTAGATGTTACAGATACAATATATCTCCTCTTTAGATGTTACTGACAGATACAATATATCTCCTCTTTAGATGTTACAGATACAATATATCTCCTCTTTAGATGTTACAGATACAATATATCTCCTCTTTAGATGTTACAGATACAATATATCTCCTCTTTAGATGTTACAGATACAATATATCTCCTCTTTAGATGTTAAAGATACAATATATCTCCTCTTTAGATGTTACCGACAGATACAATATATCTCCTCTTTAGATGTTACTGACAGATACAATATATCTCCTCTTTAGATGTTACTGACGGATACAATATATCTCCTCTTTAGATGTTACTGACAGATACAATATATCTCCTCTTTAGATGTTACTGACAGATACAATATATCTCCTCTTTAGATGTTACAGATACAATATATCTCCTCTTTAGATGTTACAGATACAATATATCTCCTCTTTAGATGTTACTGACAGATACAATATATCTTCTCACAAATAACTAAACAAATCAAACTGAAAAAGAAGAACACACAACTTACTCTCTTACAGATGTAGGATCTTAATTTGAGCCAGTTTGCTGCAGCAGGAAAATAATCCTGCAGCGACAGGAAATGTGCATTTTAAGTGGATTATAATTAATGGACATTTTTGTAGGGTTTGATACATTTTTCTGAAAATTACAATTAAAAATAAGTCTGAAATTACAAAGAGGAAATGACAAACTTCTAAAGCCCTTTTAAACCTCAAATACACTAACTGTAATGCATTGCAAAAAATATATCCTGCAACAGGGTGATCAAATTAAGATACTACATCTGTACACTACTGTCCCATATGTTCTTTATTTACCACGAGTTCATCAACACATCAAGTCATCCAAATCTCTGACTCGTTCTGTTGTGTTTTCCAATCAATTCCATTTTGTTGTTGCTGTAATTGCTACATTAAAATGTTAACTGTTTCCAATATTCTGCTCCAGCAGGAGCTGTGTTGTGTTGGAGAGACAGAGGGAAGAGAAATACGGGGGGAACAGTGAGACAGAGGGAAGAGAGAGAGAGAACAAAGCGAGAGAGAAGGTCAGAGAGACAGAGGGAACAGAGATACAGAGAGAACAGAGAGAGAGAGAGAGAGAGAACAGAGAGAGAGAATGACAGAGAGAGAAGGACAAAGAGAGAAGGACAGAGAGAGAGAGGGGACAGAGATACAGAGGGAACAGAGATACAGAGAGAACAGAGAGAGAGAGAGAGAGAGAACAGAGAGAGAGAATGACAGAGAGAGAGAAGGACAAAGAGAGAAGGACAGAGAGAGAGAGGGGACATAGATACAGAGGGAACAGAGATACAGAGGGAACAAAGAGAGAGTGAGAGAGAGAGAGAGAGAGAGAGAGAGAACAGAGAGAGAGGGGACAGAGATACAGAGAGAACAGAGATACAGAGAGAACAGGAAACAGAGGGAACAGAGATACAGAGGGAACAGAGATACAGAGAGAACAGGGATACAGAGAGAACAGAGATACAGAGTGAACAGGAAACAAAGGGAACAGAGGGAACAGGAAACAAAGGGAACAAATGGAACAGAGGGAACATAGGGAACAGAGGGAACAGGAAACAAAGGGAACAGAGGGAACAGAGTGAACAGAGGGAACAGAGGGAACAGGAAACAAAGGGAACAAAGGGAACAGGAAACAAAGGGAACAGAGGGAACAGGAAACAAAGGGAACAGAGGGAACAGAGTGAACAGAGGGAACAGAGTGAACAGGAAACAAAGTGAACAGAGGGAACAGAGTGAACAGAGGGAACAGAGGGAACAGGAAACAAAGGGAACAGAGGGAACAGGAAACAAAGTGAACAGAGGGAACAGAGTGAACAGAGGGAACAGAGTGAACAGAGGGAACAGGAAACAAAGGGAACAAAGGGAACAGAGGGAACAGGAAACAAAGGGAACAAAGGGAACAGAGTGAACAGGAAACAAAGGGAACAGAGGGAACAGGAAACAGAGGGAACAGAGGGAACAGGAAACAAAGGGAACAGAGGGAACAGAGGGAACAGGAAACAAAGGGAACAGAGGGAACAGAGGGAACAGGAAACAAAGGGAACAGAGGGAACAGGAAACAAAGGGAACAGAGGGAACAAAGGGAACAGGAAACAAAGGGAACAAAGGGAACAAAGGGAACAGAGGGAACAGAGGGAACAGGAAACAAAGGGAACAAAGGGAACAGAGTGAACAGGAAACAAAGGGAACAGAGGGAACAAAGGGAACAGAGGGAACAGGAAACAAAGGGAACAAAGGGAACAAAGGGAACAAAGGGAAAAAGGGAACAGGAAACAAAGGGAACAGAGGGAACAAAGGGAACAAAGGGAACAGGAAACAAAGGGAACAGGAAACAAAGGGAACAGGAAACAAAGGGAACAAAGGGAACAAAGGGAACAAAGGGAACAGGAAACAAAGGGAACAGAGGGAACAAAGGGAACAGAGGGAACAGGAAACAAAGGGAACAAAGGGAACAGGAAACAAAGGGAACAAAGGGAACAGAGGGAACAGGAAACAAAGGGAACAAAGGGAACAGAGTGAACAGAGGGAACAGGAAACAAAGGGAACAGAGGGAACAGAGGGAACAGAGGGAACAGGAAACAAAGGGAACAGAGGGAACAGGAAACAAAGGGAACAGAGGGAACAAAGGGAACAGGAAACAAAGGGAACAAAGGGAACAAAGGGAACAGAGGGAACAGAGGGAACAGGAAACAAAGGGAACAAAGGGAACAGAGTGAACAGGAAACAAAGGGAACAGAGGGAACAAAGGGAACAGAGGGAACAGGAAACAAAGGGAACAAAGGGAACAAAGGGAACAAAGGGAACAGGAAACAAAGGGAACAGAGGGAACAAAGGGAACAAAGGGAACAGGAAACAAAGGGAACAGGAAACAAAGGGAACAGGAAACAAAGGGAACAAAGGGAACAAAGGGAACAGAGGGAACATGAAACAAAGGGAACAGAGGGAACAAAGGGAACAGAGGGAACAGGAAACAAAGGGAACAAAGGGAACAAAGGGAACAGGAAACAAAGGGAACAGGAAACAAAGGGAACAAAGGGAACAAAGGGAACAAAGGGAACAGGAAACAAAGGGAACAGAGGGAACAAAGGGAACAGAGGGAACAGGAAACAAAGGGAACAAAGGGAACATAGTGAACAGGAAACAAAGGGAACAGAGGGAACAGGAAACAGAGGGAACAGAGGGAACAGGAAACAAAGGGAACAGAGTGAACAGAGGGAACAGGAAACAAAGGGAACAAAGGGAACAGAGTGAACAGAGGGAACAGGAAACAAAGGGAACAGAGGGAACAGAGGGAACAGGAAACAAAGGGAACAGAGGGAACAGGAAACAAAGGGAACAGAGGGAACAAAGGGAACAGGAAACAAAGGGAACAAAGGGAACAAAGGGAACAGGAAACAAAGGGAACAGAGTGAACAGAGGGAACAGAGGGAACAGGAAACAAAGGGAACAGAGTGAACAGAGGGAACAGAGGGAACAGGAAACAAAGGGAACAGAGGGAACAGGAAACAAAGGGAACAGAGGGAACAGAGGGAACAGAGGGAACAGGAAACAAAGGGAACAGAGGGAACAGGAAACAAAGGGAACAGAGGGAACAAAGGGAACAGGAAACAAAGGGAACAGAGGGAACAGGAAACAAAGGGAACAGAGGGAACAGAGGGAACAGGAAACAAAGGGAACAGAGGGAACAGGAAACAAAGGGAACAGAGGGAACAAAGGGAACCGGAAACAAATGGAACAAATGGAACAAAGGGAACAGAGGGAACAAAGGGAACAGAGGGAACAGGAAACAAAGGGAACAAAGGGAACAGAGGGAACAGGAAACAAAGGGAATAAAGGGAACAAAGGGAACAGGAAACAAAGGGAACAGAGGGAACAGAGGGAACAAAGGGAACAGAGGGAACAAAGGGAACAGAGGGAACAGGAAACAAAGGGAACAGAGGGAACAGGAAACAAAGGGAACAGAGTGAACAGGAAACAAAGGGAACAGAGTGAACAGGAAACAAAGGGAACAGAGGGAACAAAGGGAACAGAGGGAACAAAGGGAACAGAGGGAACAGGAAACAAAGGGAACAGAGTGAACAGGAAACAAAGGGAACAGAGTGAACAGGAAACAAAGGGAACAAAGGGAACAGAGTGAACAGAGGGAACAGGAAACAAAGGGAACAGAGGGAACAGGAAACAAAGGGAACAAAGGGAACATAGTGAACAGAGGGAACAGGAAACAAAGGGAACAGAGTGAACAGAGGGAACAGAGGGAACAGGAAACAAAGGGAACAGAGGGAACAGGAAACAAGGGGAATAAAGGGAACAGGAAACAAAGGGAACAAAGGGAACAGAGTGAACAGAGGGAACAGGAAACAAAGGGAATAAAGGGAACAGGAAACAAAGGGAACAGAGGGAACAGGAAACAAAGGGAACAGAGGGAACAGGAAACAAAGGGAATAAAGGGAACAAAGGGAACAGGAAACAAAGGGAACCGGAAACAAATGGAACAAATGGAACAAAGGGAACAGAGGGAACAAAGGGAACAGAGGGAACAAAGGGAACAGAGGGAACAAAGGGAACAGAGGGAACAAAGGGAACAGAGGGAACAAAGGGAACAGAGGGAACAAAGGGAACAGAGGGAACAGGAAACAAAGGGAACAGAGGGAACAGGAAACAAAGGGAACAGAGGGAACAGGAAACAAAGGGAATAAAGGGAACAAAGGGAACAGGAAACAAAGGGAACCGGAAACAAATGGAACAAATGGAACAAAGGGAACAAAGGGAACAGAGGGAACAAAGGGAACAGAGGGAACAAAGGGAACAGAGGGAACAAATGGAACAGAGGGAACAGGAAACAAAGGGAACAGAGGGAACAGGAAACAAAGGGAACAGAGTGAACAGGAAACAAAGGGAACAGAGTGAACAGGAAACAAAGGGAACAGAGGGAACAAAGGGAACAGAGGGAACAAAGGGAACAGAGGGAACAAAGGGAACAGAGGGAACAGGAAACAAAGGGAACAGAGTGAACAGGAAACAAAGGGAACAGAGTGAACAGGAAACAAAGGGAACAAAGGGAACATAGGGAACAGAGTGAACAGAGGGAACAGGAAACAAAGGGAACAGAGTGAACAGAGGGAACAGGAAACAAAGGGAACAGAGGGAACAGGAAACAAAGGGAACAGAGGGAACAGGAAACAAAGGGAACAGAGTGAACAGGAAACAAAGTGAACAGAGTGAACAGGAAACAAAGGGAACAAAGGGAATAGAGGGAACAGAGGGAACAAAGGGAACAGGAAACAAAGGGAACAGGAAACAAATGGAACAAAGGGAACAGAGGGAACAGGAAACAAAGGGAACAGAGGGAACAGGAAACAAAGGGAACAGGAAACAGAGGGAACAGAGGGAACAGGAAACAAAGGGAACAGAGGGAACATAGGGAACAGGAAACAAGGGGAACAGAGGGAACAGGAAACAGAGTGAACAGAGGGAACAGGAAACAAAGGGAACAAAGTGAACAGAGGGAACAGAGGGAACAGGAAACAAAGGGAACAGAGGGAACAGGAAACAAAGGGAACAGAGGGAACAGAGGGAACAGAGGGAACAGGAAACAAAGGGAACAGAGGGAACAGGAAACAAAGGGAACAGAGGGAACAAAGGGAACAGGCAACAAAGGGAACAGAGGGAACAGGAAACAAAGGGAACAGAGGGAACAGAGGGAACAGAGGGAACAGGAAACAAAGGGAACAGAGGGAACAGGAAACAAAGGGAACAGAGGGAACAAAGGGAACCGGAAACAAATGGAACAAATGGAACAAAGGGAACAGAGGGAACAAAGGGAACAGAGGGAACAGGAAACAAAGGGAACAAAGGGAACAGGAAACAAAGGGAACAAAGGGAACAGAGGGAACAGGAAACAAAGGGAATAAAGGGAACAAAGGGAACAGGAAACAAAGGGAACAGAGGGAACAGAGGGAACAAAGGGAACAGAGGGAACAAAGGGAACAGAGGGAACAGGAAACAAAGGGAACAGAGGGAACAGGAAACAAAGGGAACAGAGTGAACAGGAAACAAAGGGAACAGAGTGAACAGGAAACAAAGGGAACAGAGGGAACAAAGGGAACAGAGGGAACAAAGGGAACAGAGGGAACAAAGGGAACAGAGGGAACAGGAAACAAAGGGAACAGAGTGAACAGGAAACAAAGGGAACAGAGTGAACAGGAAACAAAGGGAACAAAGGGAACAGAGTGAACAGAGGGAACAGGAAACAAAGGGAACAGAGTGAACAGAGGGAACAGAGGGAACAGGAAACAAAGGGAACAGAGGGAACAGGAAACAAAGGGAACAAAGGGAACAGAGTGAACAGAGGGAACAGGAAACAAAGGGAACAGAGTGAACAGAGGGAACAGAGGGAACAGGAAACAAAGGGAACAGAGGGAACAGGAAACAAGGGGAATAAAGGGAACAGGAAACAAAGGGAACAAAGGGAACAGAGTGAACAGAGGGAACAGGAAACAAAGGGAATAAAGGGAACAGGACATAAAGGGAACAGAGGGAACAGGAAACAAAGGGAACAGAGGGAACAGGAAACAAAGGGAATAAAGGGAACAAAGGGAACAGGAAACAAAGGGAACCGGAAACAAATGGAACAAAGGGAACAAAGGGAACAGAGGGAACAAAGGGAACAGAGGGAACAAAGGGAACAGAGGGAACAAAGGGAACAGAGGGAACAAAGGGAACAGAGGGAACAAAGGGAACAGAGGGAACAGGAAACAAAGGTAACAGAGGGAACAGGAAACAAAGGGAACAGAGGGAACAGGAAACAAAGGGAATAAAGGGAACAAAGGGAACAGGAAACAAAGGGAACCGGAAACAAATGGAACAAATGGAACAAAGGGAACAAAGGGAACAGAGGGAACAAAGGGAACAGAGGGAACAAAGGGAACAGAGGGAACAAATGGAACAGAGGGAACAGGAAACAAAGGGAACAGAGGGAACAGGAAACAAAGGGAACAGAGTGAACAGGAAACAAAGGGAACAGAGTGAACAGGAAACAAAGGGAACAGAGGGAACAAAGGGAACAGAGGGAACAAAGGGAACAGAGGGAACAAAGAGAACAGAGGGAACAGGAAACAAAGGGAACAGAGTGAACAGGAAACAAAGGGAACAGAGTGAACAGGAAACAAAGGGAACAAAGGGAACATAGGGAACAGAGTGAACAGAGGGAACAGGAAACAAAGGGAACAGAGTGAACAGAGGGAACAGGAAACAAAGGGAACAGAGGGAACAGGAAACAAAGGGAACAGAGGGAACAGGAAACAAAGGGAACAGAGTGAACAGGAAACAAAGTGAACAGAGTGAACAGGAAACAAAAGGGAACAAAGGGAATAGAGGGAACAAAGGGAACAGGAAACAAAGGGAACAGGAAACAAAGGGAACAAAGGGAACAGAGGGAACAGGAAACAAAGGGAACAGAGGGAACAGGAAACAAAGGGAACAGAGGGAACAGGAAACAGAGGGAACAGAGGGAACAGGAAACAAAGGGAACAGAGGGAACATAGGGAACAGGAAACAAGGGGAACAGAGGGAACAGGAAACAGAGTGAACAGAGGGAACAGGAAACAAAGGGAACAAAGGGAACAGAGGGAACAGGAAACAAAGGGAACAAAGGGAACAGAGGGAACAGAGGGAACAGAGGGAACAGAGGGAACAAAGGGAACAAAGGGAACAGAGGGAACAGGAAACAAAGGGAACAGAGGGAACAGGAAACAAAGGGAACAGAGGGAACAGGAAACAAAGGGAACAGAGGGAACAGGAAACAGAGGGAACAGAGGGAACATGAAACAAAGGGAACAGAGGGAACATAGGGAACAGGAAACAAGGGGAACAGAGGGAACAGGAAACAGAGGGAACAGAGGGAACAGGAAACAAAGGGAACAGAGGGAACATAGGGAACAGGAAACAAGGGGAACAGAGGGAACAGGAAACAGAGGGAACAGAGGGAACAGGCAACAAAAGGAACAGGGGAACAGAGTGAACTCTGCAGGGCAGACTGAGGCAGTAGAGGCTTCAGTCTAGGAACTGTCATTAACAAGTATGAGCCTTACAAGCCCCATACGGAGTGACTTACCACCTTAACCATCCCAGATGGTACCCTATTCCCTATTTAGTGCACTACTTTTGACAAGGGCTTTTTGGCACATAGCGAGTGTTTGCAGAGTGATGACCCATCAACCATACTCCACTAGGATACAGTATAAAAGGGAATTTGAGTTTCAGTAGAAACAGTTTAACAGCAGAGAGGCCTGTGATGAGAATTCAGGATTCCAGGTGTGACTATAGAGTGATATCATTTCATATTTGTATGCAGTAGACAGCCATCCCACCTGTCCAATAAAAACATCTTAAATAACCAGTCTGGAAATCTTTAAAGATTTGTTTACATAACCGAACAGAGTCTTTAGGATGGAAGGTAGAGCAATGCACCAATATCGCCATGATGATCGGGGAAACACCTAACTCAGTGAATAAAGAGAGCGGGATTCTCAGCTGTTGGAGGTAATAATGAAATCCACTTGACCTTTAAATTGTTTGGTCCATCGAAGCAGTAAAAGCCTTTTTCGCTCCACCATCAGCCTCCAGAGTGATAGGCTGATTAAAGAAGACATCAAGCCAGAACACAGAGCACTGCTAGTGCTGCCTGCCTGCATACTACAGTAAACTACAGTATAGTGCTGCCTGCCTCCTCCTTCAGTAAACTACAGTATAGTGCTGCCTGCCTGCATCCTACAGTAGACTACAGTATAGTGCTGCCTGCCTGCATACTACAGTAGACTACAGTATAGTGCTGGCTGCCTGCATCCTACAGTAGACTACAGTATAGTGCTGCCTGCCTGCATCCTACAGTAAACTACAGTATAGTTCTGCCTGCCTGCATCCTACAGTAGACTACAGTATAGTGCTGCCTGCCTGCATCCTACAGTAGACTACAGTATAGTGCTGCCTGCCTGCATCCTACAGTAGACTACAGTATAGTTCTGCCTGCCTGCATCCTACAGTAAACTACAGTATAGTGCTGCCTGCCTGCATACTACAGTAAACTACAGTATAGTGCTGTCTGTCTGCATCCTACAGTAGACTACAGTATAGTTCTGCCTGCCTGCATCCTACAGTAAACTACAGTATAGTGCTGCCTGCCTGCATCCTACAGTAAACTACAGTATAGTTCTGCCTGCCTGCATCCTACAGTAAACTACAGTATAGTGCTGCCTGCCTGCATCCTACAGTAGACTACAGTATAGTTCTGTCTGCCTGCATCCTACAGTAAACTACAGTATAGTGCTGCCTGCCTGCATCCTTCAGTAAAATACAGTATAGTTCTGCCTGCCTGCATCCTACAGTAAACTACAGTATAGTTCCGCCTGCCTGCATCCAACAGTAAACTACAGTATAGTTCTGGCTGCCTGCATCCTACAGTAGACTACAGTATAGTTCTGCCTGCCTGCATCCTACAGTAGACTACAGTATAGTTCTGCCTGCCTGCATCCTACAGTAGACTACATTATAGTGCTGCCTGCCTGCATCCTACAGTAAACTACAGTATAGTTCTGCCTGCCTGCATCCTACAGTAGACTACAGTATAGTTCTGCCTGCCTGCATCCTACAGTAGACTACAGTATAGTGCTGCCTGCCTGCATCCTACAGTAGACTACAGTATAGTTCTGCCTGCCTGCATCCTACAGTAGACTACAGTATAGTGCTGCCTGCCTGCATCCTACAGTAGACTACAGTATAGTGCTGCCTGCCTGCATCCTACAGTAGACTACAGTATAGTTCTGCCTGCCTGCATCCTACAGTAGACTACAGTATAGTGCTGCCTGCCTGCATCCTACAGTAAACTACAGTATAGTGCTGCCTGCCTGCATCCTACAGTAGACTACAGTATAGTTATGCCTGCCTGCATCCTACAGTAAACTACAGTATAGTGCTGCCTGCCTGCATCCTACAGTAAACTACAGTATAGTGCTGCCTGTCTGCATCCTACAGGAAACTACAGTATAGTGCTGCCTGCCTGCATCCTACAGTAAACTACAGTATAGTTCTGCCTGCCTCCTCCTGCAGTAAACTACAGTATAGTTATGCCTGCCTGCATCCTACAGTAAACTACAGTATAGTTCTGCCTGCCTGCATCCTACAGTAGACTACATTATAGTGCTGCCTGCCTGCATCCTACAGTAGACTACAGTATAGTTCTGCCTGCCTGCATCCTACAGTAGACTACAATATAGTGCTGCCTGCCTGCATCCTACAGTAAACTACAGTATAGTGCTGCCTGCCTGCATCCTACAGTAAACTACAGTATAGTTCTGCCTGCCTCCTCCTTCAGTAAACAACAGTATAGTTATGCCTGCCTGCATCCTACAGTAAACTACAGTATAGTTCTGCCTGCCTGCATCCTACAGTAAACTACAGTATAGTTCTGCCTGCCTGCATCCTACAGTAGACTACAGTATAGTTCTGCCTGCCTGCATCCTACAGGAAACTACAGTATAGTTATGCCTGCCTCCTCCTTCAGTAAACTACAGTATAGTTCTGCCTGCCTTCATCCTACAGTAAACTACAGTATAGTTCTGCCTGCCTGCATCCTACAGTAGACTACAGTATAGTTCTGCCTGCCTGCATCCTACAGTAGACTACAGTATAGTTCTGCCTGCCTGCATCCTACAGTAAACTACAGTATAGTTCTGCCTACCTCCTTCAGTAAACTACAGTATAGTTATGCCTGCCTGCATCCAACAGTAAACTACAGTATAGTTCTGCCTGCCTGCATCCTACAGTAGACTACAGTATAGTTCTGCCTGCCTGCATCCTACAGTAAACTACAGTATAGTGCTGCCTGCCTGCATACTACAGTAAACTACAGTATAGTGCTGCCTGTCTGCATCCTACAGTAGACTACAGTATAGTTCTGCCTGCCTGCATCCTACAGTAAACTACAGTATAGTTCTGCCTGCCTGCATCCTACAGTAAACTACAGTATAGTGCTGCCTGCCTGCATCCTACAGTAGACTACAGTATAGTTCTGCCTGCCTGCATCCTACAGTAGACTACAGTATAGTGCTGCCTGCCTGCATCCTACAGTAAACTACAGTATAGTGCTGCCTGCCTGCGTCCTACAGTAAACTACAGTATAGTGCTGCCTGCCTGCATCCTACAGTAGACTACAGTATAGTTCTGCCTGCCTGCATCCTACAGTAGACTACAGTATAGTTCTGCCTGCCTGCATCCTACAGTAGACTACAGTATAGTTCTGCCTGCCTGCATCCTACAGTAGACTACAGTATAGTTCTGCCTGCCTGCATCCTACAGTAGACTACAGTATAGTTCTGCCTGCCTGCATCCTACAGTAAACTACAGTATAGTTCTGCCTGCCTCCTCCTTCAGTAAACTACAGTATAGTTATGCCTGCCTGCATCCAACAGTAAACTACAGTATAGTTCTGCCTGCCTGCATCCTACAGTAGACTACAGTATAGTTCTGCCTGCCTGCATCCTACAGTAGACTACAGTATAGTTCTGCCTGCCTGCATCCTACAGTAAACTACAGTATAGTTCTGCCTGCCTCCTCCTTCAGTAAACTACAGTATAGTTCTGCCTGCCTGCATCCTACAGTAAACTACAGTATAGTTCTGCCTGCCTGCATCCTACAGTAGACTACAGTATAGTTCTGCCTGCCTGCATCCTACAGTAGACTACAGTATAGTTCTGCCTGCCTGCATCCTACAGTAAACTACAGTATAGTTCTGCCTGCCTCCTCCTTCAGTAAACTACAGTATAGTTCTGCCTGACTGCATCCTACAGTAAACTACAGTATAGTGCTGCCTGCCTGCATCCTACAGTAAGCTACAGTATAGTTCTGCCTGCCTCCTCCTTCAGTAAACTACAGTATAGTTCTGCCTGCCTGCATCCTACAGTAAACTACAGTATAGTCCCTGCCTGCCTCCTCCTTCAGTAAACTACAGTATAGTTCTGCCTGCCTGCATCCTACAGTAGACTACAGTATACTTCTGCCTGCCTCCTCCTTCAGTAAGCTACAGTATAGTTATGCCTGCCTGCATCCTACAGTAGACTACAGTATAGTGCTGCCTGCCTGCCTCCTAGAGTAGACTACAGTATAGTGATGCCTGCCCGCTACAGTAGACTACAGTATAGTGTTGCCTATCTCCTACAGTAGACTATAGTATAGTGCTGCCTGCCTGCCTCCTAGAGTAGACTACAGTATAGTGCTGCCTGCCTGCTACAGTAGACTACAGTATAGTGCTGCCTGCCTGCCTCCTAGAGTAGACTACAGTATAGTGCTGCCTGCCTGCTACAGTAGACTACAGTATAGTGTTGCCTGTCTCCTACAGTAAGCTACAGTATAGTGCTGCCTGCCTGCCTCCTAGAGTAGACGACATTATAGTGCTGCCTGCCTGCATCCTACAGTAAGCTACAGTATAGTGCTGCCTGCCTCCTAGAGTAAGCTACAGTATAGTGCTGCCTGCCTGCCTGCCTCCTAGAGTAGACTACAGTATAGTGCTGTAGTGTAGAGTAGTATATAGTAGTATATAGTAGTGTATAGTAGTATATAGTAGTGTATAGTAGTATATAGTAGTGTATAGTAGTAGTGTATAGTAGTAGTGTATAGTAGTAGTGTATAGTAGTGTATAGTAGTATATAGTAGTGTATAGTAGTATATAGTAGTGTATAGTAGTAGTATATAGTAGTATATAGTAGTCTATAGTAGTGTATAGTAGTAGTGTATAGTAGTATATAGTAGTGTATAGTAGTAGTGTATAGTAGTATATAGTCGTGTATAGTAGTATATAGTAGTATATAGTAGTGTATAGTAGTGTATAGTAGTAGTGTATAGTAGTATATAGTCGTGTATAGTAGTATATAGTAGTATATAGTAGTATATAGTATAGAGTAGTCTATAGTAGCATATAGTAGTATATAGTAGCATATAGTAGCATATAGTAGTATATAGTAGTATATAGTAGTATATACCTCCTACAGTAGGAAGACAGAGATATTAGTCTAATGAAATGTTTACAGGAGGACTGCGATATTAGTCTAATGAAATCTGTACAGGAGGACAGAGATGGGGAGAAGTGGAAGGAGCAGTCAATAAGAGGGCATCTCTCCGGAGGGAGGTAGGGAGAAATGGAGGGAGCATCTCTCTCTCTAGCTATCTATCTATCAATTTTTTTACTCATTCTCTCCCCATGGTAACCCTACATTGTACAGCCCGGTAATTACTAGGTAACAACTAGGTAAATACCTAGTAACAAAAAGTTAATGCATAATAACTATATAGTCCCAAACGTACTTACTGGGAACTGAGGAAGTAAGTACTACATATTAACTTAGTAAATACAAGTAACTAAATGAAATTATATAGTATATTTCTTGTCCCAAAGTTAGTATTGAGAAACTTATAAGAACAAGGTACTTACTATGTAAATATCTAGTCACACCATATGTGATTTTACTTGCAATATATATTCAGAAGTATGTGGACACCCCTTCAAATTAGTGGATTCGGGCTATTTCAGTCACACCTGTTCCTGACAGGTGTATAAAATCGAGCACACAGCCATGCAATCTCCATAGACAAACATTGGCAGTAGAATGGCCTTACTGAAGAGTTCAGTGACTTTCAACATGGCACCATCATAGGATGCCAGCTTTCCAACAGGTCAGTTTGTCAAATTTCTGTCCTGCTACAGCTGCCCTGGTCAACTGTAAGTGCTGTTATTGTGAAGTGGAAATGTCTAGAAGCAACAAAGGCTCAGCCGCTAAGTGGTAGGCCACACAAGCTCACAGAACGGGACTACCGAGTCCTGAAGTGCGTAGTGCAAAGAAATGGTCGATCCTCGGTTGCAACACTCACTACTGAGTTCCAAACTGCCTCTGGATGCAAATTCAGCAGAAGAACTGTTCATCAGGAGCTTCATGAAATGGGTTTCCATGGCCGAGCAGCCGCACACAAGCCTGAGATCACTATGCGCAATGCAGAGCGTCTGCTGGAGTGGTGTAAATCTCACCCCCATTGGACTCTTCCCCATCTGGCAGTCTGACAGACAAATCTGGGTTTTGCAGATGCCTGGAGAATGCTACCTGTCCCAATGCATAGTGATAACTGTAAAGTTTGGTGGAGGAGGAATAATGGTCTGGGGCTGTTTTTCATAGCTTGAGCTAGGCCCCTTAGTTCCAGTGATCAATGGAACGCATACAATGACATTCTAGACGATTCTGTGCTTCTGACTTTGTGGCAACAGTATGGGGAAGGCCCTTTCCTGTTTCAGCATGGCAATTCCCACATGCACAAAGCGAGGTCCATACTGAAATGGTTTGTCGAGATCCTTGTTGGAAGAACTTGACTGACCTGCACAGAGCCCTGACCTCAAAGCCATCGAACACCTTTGGGATGAATCTGACTGCGAGCCATGCCTAATCACCCATTATCAGTGCCAGACCTCACTAATGCTCTTGTGGCTGAATGGAAGCAAGTCCCTGCAGCAATGTCCCAACACCTAGAGGAAAGCCTTCCCAGTAGAATGGAGGCTTATAGCAGCAATGGGGGGGGGGGCCCATGATTTTGGAATGAGAAGTTCGACCCACCCACCTCTGAAAATGTCACGTTGTATAAATGATTGGAGACAGGCGTAGGAATACGTAACATGCCATGAAAGGCACGGGGGACAAAGCCCAAAACAAACACATATACAAAAACACAGGGATGTAACCCAAACAAAAGAGTGAGGATAAACCTCTAATAAATACACGGGACGAGACAGTCTATTTCTACAGGACGAGACCCGTAATAACAATACACGGGATGAGGCCTGTAATAACAATACACGGGATGAGGCCTGTAATAACAATACACAGGACGAGGCCTGTAATAACAACACACGGGATGAGACCCGTAACAACACACGGGATGAGGCCTGTAATAACAATACACGGGATGAGGCCTGTAATAACAATACACGGACGAGGCCTGTAATAACAATACACGGGATGAGACCCGTAATAACAATACACAGGACGAGACCCGTAATAACACACGGGATGAGACCCGTAATAACAATACACGGGACGAGACCCGTAATAACAACACTCAGGACGAGACCCGTAATAACAACACTCAGGACGAGACCCGTAATAACAATACTCAGGACGAGACCCGTAATAACAATACACGGGATGAGACCCGTAATAACAATACACGGGATGAGACCCGTAATAACAATACTCAGGACGAGACCCGTAATAACAATACACGGGTTGAGACCCGTAATAACAATACTCAGGACGAGACCCGTAATAACAATACACGGGTTGAGACCCGTAATAACAATACTCAGGACGAGACCCGTAATAACAATACTCAGGACGAGACCCGTAACAACACACGGGACGAGACCCGTAATAACAATACTCAGGACGAGACCCGGAATAACAATACTCAGGACGAGACCCGTAATAACAACACATGGGACGAGACCCGGAATAACAAATGCACAATATACGCAGTACGAAAGTCGAAACAACAAAGCACAGGTACCAACGGACATGGGAACAATAACCAACAAGACAATGGTGAACAGAGGACACATATATACAATTACTAATCAGGGGGATTGGAACCAGGTGTGCAAAATGAGACAGTTCAGTGACGCCCAGAGGTCGGTGACGTAGACCTCCGGAACTGGCGCATGGAATGAGGAATCCGTGACAGAAACATATTGATCACTAATTGATCTGTTATTTAAACATCACCGTTCAAAACAAACCTGACACAGACCAGCGTAATTGTAATTGTATGAACATGTATGAACTGAGCTTTTGTTTTGGGTGACTTCTCGTTCGCCAACACACTTTGAAAAGGAGAATTTTTGTTTGTTTGTTTTCTCTCTGAGGGTATGGCTTTGTCAGCCCTGAAGGCACAGACCAAAATAGGAGTGTAGTCATTTTCTGTAGTCTTGTGGTACAGACTACGTTACTCGTATGGCAAATAATTCCCTTCATACCATCTATACATTGGACTGTGAGCTTTTGGTACTCACAAGCTTTTGGATTGGGTGAATCAATGTGGCATAATATGCATTAGCACAAAACATGTTCTGTGAAAACTACAGCGCAAATGTTTAGTTTTTAACTGTGAAAAAGCTTGTTTTCTTTTGTCTGTAACTGAAAACAAGTATAGTGAGCAACTTGACTGTTAACCCTAATCTGTCATTAAAAGACATAGTGTAACATAAGTCTGACTCAGGACTGTGAGATGGGACGAATAACGAGAACAATTGTTTTCCGGTGTGCTGGTTTTGTGTCACTGGTTATTTGAATGAATGAATGAAATACAATTTTTGTGTTAATATTGAGTATGTCCTTGAGTTGGACGTCTTGAATAGGTTACCATGCCATCCGTCTGAATGTTTCTGCTTAGCCTGGAAACACACACAGATACAGAAATCAACAAACATGTCATTCATAGCATAAATTACACAGTGAATCAAAAAACAAATAAAAGTCCACTTTAATTGGAAGACAACTCGCAGGCTTATCAGGGTTGTTTTGGATTATTACATCATCACGATTATTACATCATCACCGTCGCTCATTCTCTCTTTCAATTGGCTTCATAATGACATAAAACATGAATACATCTGATGTGTTGTAAATTCAATTAGTGGTCTATTCTTAAACCTCGGAGGCGATAGGAGGGAGAGGGAGTAAGGCATTCTGGGGGAAATCAGCCGCTTTCTAACGCGTGCTGATTACAACTCCTCCTAAAATGTCAAGTTCATTTCCATTTAAAGTGTTTGCTTAAACAGGCATGAAGAGCAGGAGACGCCCAGGCCTCACGGAGCATCACAACTGACGGAGGGAGGGTAGCTCACTGTATGTACTCTGCCAGCGGCAACATAGAAATCACCACCTAGCCTGGCTGGCTTCTCCTCCCCTGCTCCTCTGTCATCTGCATTACAACTATGCTGTGTGCGTGTGCCATTTGTGTGTGTTTGTGTGTATATGTGTGTGTGTGTCTGTGTGTGTGTGTCAGAGAGAGAGAGAGAGTCATCTGCATCCTTTCCAACTAACTCTCTGGGGTTATTAGTAAAAATCAGGTGAACCCCCTGTCCCCAACACAACCTCACACCTCCTCCAGGTCTGACAGCAACGAGCCGTTTCCTCCCAGTTTGCATCAGTAATGAATGACAATCAGGTCAGCGTTCCAAATGACACCCTATTCCCTATGTAGTGCACAACTTTTGACCAGTGCCCTGAGTGCCATTTGGGACACAAGCCTACGCCCTGTCGAAAAGAAGGGATGAGATTAGCTCTCCCCTAGACAATTGAATACATCTTCAACATCAGACCCCTTAACTTATTCTAAAATGGATTAAATGAACAAAAAATCCTCAGCAATCTGCACACAATACCCAATAATGACAAAGCGAAAACAGGTATAACAGAAATGTTTGCAAATGTATTGAAAATGAAATGTCACATTTATATACGTTTTCAGACCCTTTGCTATGAGTCTCGCTAATTGAGCTCAGGTGCATCTTGTTTCGATTGATCATTCTTGAGATGTTTCTACAACTTGATTGGAGTCCATTTGTGGTAGATTCAATTGATTGGACATGATTGTAAAGGCACACACCTGTCTATATAAGGTCCCACAGTTGACAGTGCATTTCAGAGCAAAAACGTAGCCATGAGGTCTAAGGAATTGTCCGTAGCACTCCAAGATAGTATTGTGTCGAGGCACAGATCTGGGGAAGGGTACCCAAAACAATGTCTCCAGCATTGAAGGTCCCCAAGAACACAGTGGCCGCCATCATTCTTAAATGGAGTTTGGAACCACCAAGACTCTTCCTAGAGCTGGCTGCCCGGCCAAACTGAGCAATCGAGGGAGAAGGGCCTTGATCAGGGAAGTGACCAAGAACCTGATGGTCACTCTGACAGAGCTCCAGAGTTCCTCTGTGGAGAAGGGAGAACCTTCCAGAAGGACAACCATCTCCGCAGCACTGCACCAATCAGGCTTTTAGGGTAGTGTGGCCATCTTACATAGTTTGTTTTGTTTTGTTATGTTGCACGGAATATGGCTAATTTTGCATTGATTTCATCACAATTCCCACAGTAAAGGGAAACATTGATAGTGTTAACTAATGGGGAAAACTCTAGAACGTTGATAGTGTTAACTAAAGGGGAAAACTCTAGAACGTTGATAGTGTTAACTAAAGTAGACAACTCTAGAACGTTGACAGTGTTAACTAAAGGGGAAAACTCTAGAATGTTGATAGTGTTAACTAACAGGGAAAACTCTAGAATGTTGATAGTGTTAACTAAAGGGGAAAACTCTAGAATGTTGATAGTGTTAACTAACGGGGAAAACTCTAGAATGTTGATAGTGTTAACTAACGGGGAAAACTCTAGAATGTTGATAGTGTTAACTAACGGGGAAAACTCTAGAATGTTGATTGAAGTTCAATCTTGTGCTTTTGGTCACCTGCTGCTGATTATCAGGCAGTGTGCAGGCTGTTACTGAGTGAATGAGTGAGTGGTGAGGGAGGGGGAGGGCCGGAGGGGTGTGTGTGCGTTGAGAGCACTGGCTGGGAGAGTGCTGCAGCAGAGGAGGCATCTGAGTCACGAAGACAGAGCAGCATGCACGCACTTCGTGATTACTTTTTTTTCTACCAGTTGTAGGTAGGTTATTTAGGTTGGTAATTAAGGAGACACCCTTTTATTAACAAGCTAAAACCTGATGTAACCACAGCAACGCATTGGAAAACAACTTTAGGTGCACTACCTCTCTTTAGATGGGAGGTTTAAAGTAAAACTGCATTCTAATGTCGACTTTTCTTATGGATAAGCCTATTAACCGGGGGGTTTTACTCACGCTCAGTTCTAGGGTCTGGAGGGCTGTGTGCGTGGAACACCTGAAATGCAAGTTATGGAACTAAGTCACCTGCTTCTGTTATGGGGGAAAAGTCCACAATGAAAACGACATTACATGTGGAGAATGACTGTACATTTGCATCTGTTGGTCATCAAGTAGCCAATTAATTTCTATGCCATTATAGGCTACTGTAGCCTACCATTTATTACAATCTATAGGTTGAAACTACGATATCACTGGATCAATTTGAGCCACTTGTGTAGCCTACCTGGAGCTGGCAAACCAATTTAATAAATAGCCTAGAACTCAGTTTGTTGTTGTAGCCTACCTGGAGCTGGCAAACCGATTGAATAAATAGCCTAGAACTCAGTTTGTTGTTGTAGCCTTGTGTTATTATGCCATTATTAATGGACATGTTTAGTTAATTAAATTGTAAGTTATCAATTGTGATCATGGTTACAGCTCAATTGCAAATGCATAATTCCCCACATTTAATTTGATTGTGGACTTTTGAAATGAGATGTTGGCCTATCTGGGGCTACAGGTTACCTGCATCTAGCTCAGCAAACCATGGCTAAATTGAATTACAAGTATAAACTCAGATTTTAGTCAGTAGCCTATGTCCTATCGAAATAACAAGACAATCTTGCAAATAGGCCATTTACAGTGGTTTGTAGTCTTAACATCTGGCTCGTAATAACAGAAAATACCCCAACATTCGAGATTCTCTGGCCAACTTGCATCACTCCAACTCTCCTCTAGGATTTATCTATAGTTATGCACATGTGCAAACAGGATTTATTTACAACTATAAACTGGGTGGTTTGAGCTCTGAATGTTGATTGGTTGAAAGCCATGGTATTATCAGATCGTATACCATGGGAATGACAAAAATAAAAGTGTTTTACTTGTGTAATTACGTTGGTAACAAGTTGATAATAGCAATAAGGCACCTCAGGGGTTTGTGGTATATGGCCAATATACCACGGCTGAGGGCTACTGAATGTCCTAAGAACAGCCCTTGGTATATTGGCCATATACCACACCTCCCCGGACCTCATTGCTTAATCATAGCAGTCAAAACAAGTTCAATCAATATCCATTGATGGAACATGATCTGGAGAGTTTAATAAGGGGGATTTATTTTTTTCTCCTGTAACATATTCTTAAACTCGCTAGAATTATTATTTTGATGGAAAACCAAATATAGCTTCTTGGTCTACGTCGTTTAAAAATGACGTCGATATTGTTTCTTAATTAGCCCGATAACCTAAGACAAAATGGTTTATTGTATAAAATTTATGGCTATTTTTCAGGCCTTGTGGGCGGGGTTTTGGAGGACATTGGGCCATTTTTTGTAACTAGACCTGGCAATCTTACCCGGGGGAACTGCGCGCCTACACCGGTTAGATGGAGCATTGGTTATGGGTGGTACACATATGTGCCACGCCCTGACCATTGTTTCTCTATGGTGTAGTAGGTCAGGGCGTGACTGGGGGTACTCTAGTTTATTATTTCTATGTGGGGTTCTAGTTTATTTTTCTATGTTGGTGATTTGTATGATTCCCAATTAGAGGCAGCTGGTAATCGTTGTCTCTAACTGGGGATCATATTTAGGTAGCATTTTTCCCACCTTTGTTTGCGGGATATTATTTTGTGTTTTGTGCATGTGCACCACGTAGTCACGTTTCGTTGTTCGTTTATAGATTTATTGTTTTGTTTTTGCTCAATTTCACTTTATAATAAATATGTGGAACTCCACATCTGCTGTGCCTTGGTCCGTCTCTCCTCACGAACGTGACAATATGTCAATGGTGGAGGGGAATGTGCAGGGTATATGCAAATGAAATACTGTACTACTATCTACTACAGTAACTACCTCAACGACTTCGTGTCTGCCCCCTTCATGTGTGTAAGGCCAGGAGAGAGTATTTACTGAACATATGCTTTAAACTTTCAAAGGGAAGAAGCAGTTTGACCGAGGCAAGATTTGAATAATTCAGATGTGTCTCTGAGCTAGAGTGCATGACTGCAGGTATGGAGTGGATTGACTTGATAAAACTAGCAACATTTGATATTACATGGCGTGGAAACATGATTACGGTACGTTTTGTTTTGTTACTTGATTGCCAGATATAAAGTGACAAGGTTATTTTATTGTAAACCTTTTTGGAAAAAGTATTTACCACATAAACAAATATGTTATAGAGGAAGAGTCAGGACCTTGACAGAAAAGCACTCTGAGAAAAGAAAATGGTACCGATTGGTTGTGGATGAGGTGAGTTGCTGTGTGTGCGCGTGCATGCGTGTGTATGCTCTTGCACTCTGAAGGTCCTCTTTGTCGGCCTGTCTGCATCTCACAAAAATATCCCCAGGATCTGGGCACAGTGGGAGCCTTTGAAGGTTTCCTGTGAGAGGAGTGATAATGAAATCCATCTCCTTTCTCTGTGCTCCAGCAGCCTTGCCTCAGCCCTGCTCTAGCCTTGTCTCAGCCGCCTGCCTCGACCCCTTCTCAACCGGCCTGTCACAGCCCCCTGCCTTAACCAGCCTGTCTCAGCCCCTGCCTCAACCAGCCTGTCTCAGCCCCTGCCTCAACCAGCCTGTCTCAGCCCCCTGCCTCAACCAGCCTGTCTCAGCCCCCTGCCTCAACCAGCCTGTCTCAGCCCCCTGCCTCAACCAGCCTGTCTCAGCCCCTGCCTCAACCAGCCTGTCTCATTCCCCTACCTCAACCAGCCTGTCTCAGCCGCCTGCCTCAACCCCTTCTCAGCCCCCTGCCTCAACCCCTTCTCAACCCCCTGCCTCAACTATTGCCCCAGCCTCCTGAACATACTTAGTCTCCCACCAGCTGCATTACAAGAGATCTAAAGAGATGGCCTTCTGTTCATCACTCTAACAATGAGTCAGCACAGGTTAACCTCATCATTGATTACAGTGCACTAACCTCATCATTGATTACAGTGCACTAACCTCATCATTGATTACAGTGCACCAACCTCATCATTGATTACAGTGCACTAACCTCATCATTGATTACAGTGCACCAACCTCATCATTGATTACAGTGCACCAACCTCATCATTGATTACAGTGCACTAACCTCATCATTGATTACAGTGCACCAACCTCATCATTGATTACAGTGCACTAACCTCATCATTGATTACAGTGCACTACACCATTTTTAATTGCCCCGGATCACATCTTTGATATTCATGTGTGGTTTTCATCTATTGCAGGGATGGGCAACTTTGATGGGTGGTGGGCGACACCAAAAAACAAATCAAAATCAGATCTAATGTTATTTGTCACATACACATGGTTAGCAGATGTTATTTGTCACATACACATGGTTAGCAGATGTTATTTGTCACATACACATGGTTAGCAGATGTTATTTGTCACATACACATGGTTAGCAGATGTTATTTGTCACATACACATGGTTAGCAGATGTTATTTGTCACATACACATGGTTAGCAGATGTTATTTGTCACATACACATGGTTAGCAGATGTTATTTGTCACATACACATGGTTAGCAGATGTTATTGGTCACATACACATGGTTAGCAGATGTTATTGGTCACATACACATGGTTAGCAGATGTTATTGGTCACATACACATGGTTAGCAGATGTTATTTGTCACATACACATGGTTAGCAGATGTTATTTGTCACATACACATGGTTAGCAGATGTTATTTGTCACATACACATGGTTAGCAGATGTTATTGGTCACATACACATGGTTAGCAGATGTTATTTGTCACATACACATGGTTAGCAGATGTTAATGCGAGTGTAGCAGTAATGCTTGTGCTTCTAGTTCCGACAATGCAGTAATAACCAACGAGTAATCTAACCTAACAATTTCACAACAACTACCTTATACACACAAGTGTAAAGGGATGAAGAATATGAACATAAAGCTATATGAATAAGTGATGGTACAGAACGGCATAGGCAAGATGCAGTAGATGGTATAGAGTACATTATAAACATATGAGATGAGTAATGTAGGGTATATAAACATTATATAAAGGGGCATTGTTTAAAGTGGCTAGTGATACATGTATTACATAAAGATGGCAAGATGCAGTAGGTGGTATAGAGTACAGTATATACATATGAGATGAGTAATGTAGGGTATGTAAACATTATATTATGTGGCATTGTTTAAAGTAGTACATTTTTTCCATCAATTTTTCCATTATTAAAGTGGCTGGAGTTGAGTCAGTATGTGGGCAGCAGCCACTCAATTTTAATGATGGCTGTTTAACAGTGTGATGGCCTTGAGATAGAAGCTGTTTTTCAGTCTCTCGGTCCCTGCTTTGATGCACCTGTACTGACCTCGCCTTCTGGATGTTAGCAGGGTGAACAGGCAGTGGCTCGGGTGGTTGTTGTTGTCCTTGACGATCTTTTTGGCCTTCCTGTGACATCGGGTGGTGTGGGTGTCCTGGAGGGAAGGTAGTTTGCCCCCGGTGGTGCGTTGTTCAGACCTCACTACCCTTTGGAGAGGCTTACGGTTGTGGGCGGAGCAGTTGCCGTACCAGGCGGTGATACAGCCCGACAGGATGCTCTCGATTGTGCATCCGTAAAAGTTTGAGTGTTTTTGGTGACACGAGGGCTAGTGGGTCTGCGGCGAAGAGAAACATTTTTGGTTTTCATGTTCAGTTCCTACAATTCTGCCCATTTTGCCATGGGGCGTAGAGAACATGTTGCCGTTTTAAAGCAAGTTTGCTGTAATTCTACACATTTTGCCATAGGGTGAAGACCGATGTTTGACCAATGGGCTGATGATCAATGGGACCACGCCGTTCGGTAATTCGACCATGCTTACGACAAGTTTAGATAGCAAAGAAAGTTATTCTCGTGGCCAGCTAATTGAGTGACTGCTGATGCACTACCACATTTTCAAATTGCGCCTTGTGTATTGTACTATTCTAACTCTCAACAGTAAGATGAGTTCCCAAACAAATTTCCTAGTTCCCCTGATCTAGGGGAATAACCTCTACATTTAGAGAAGGATTTAGAAATAGATTTACTATCTACTATATTATGGAGAGAAATCAACATTATGTTCTACAATTTTACGATGTTAATATAAATAAATAGTATTTCATTAATACTAAACTTAAATATTCCAATTATATTTATAATGATATTTAAAAGTGTATTAATATTTCAATATTAAAAATATTATAAATAGTATGATAGTATGAAATAGTATGAATAGTATATACTGTAGTGTCATATCAATAGTCTCCTGCGTTCATCAAAAGAACCGCACATTGACTTTGGCAAAGTGACATCGGGTACACGCTACAACACTGAACTACAATCAGTGCCATAACTCATTCGGCTGCGATGGCACATAGACAAGACAACGACAATGGTTATTACACAAGAAAAAAACAGGCATCTTTAAAGTCTCCTCACCCTCCGGGTGATGAACTGAATGCATTTTGGTGGCGGACGGACACTGGAGCAACAAAAGCCCCATTTGTGCATGGATAATTTTTATTCCTCTGCTCCATGTGCATATTTCAGCCTCTAAACAACAGGAATGACGGGCCTTGTAATGCACCATAATCACCATTTATTCCATCCACCTTTTTCCTGATCAAACACTCAGCGATGTGCCGGTGATTGATCTGATTTAATTAGTTTGCCAATGTAAAACAGGTCGCTGTGATGGAAAGGTAAAGACGACGAGCGTGGAGAGAGACATAAATAACACAGCCTCTCTCTTCCCCTCAGACTTCTGAATAATGATGGGGGTAAAAATCTCATCACACTAAAAGGCTCTGTGTGTGGAACAATGGCGGGATGAGGATGGGCAGTGGATCTATTGTGAACCTGTTCTGGGGGATGAGGATGGGTAGGGGATCTATTGTGAACCTGTTCTGGGGGATGAGGATGGGCAGTGGATCTATTGTGAACCTGTTCTGGGGGATGAGGATGGGTAGGGGATCTATTGTGAACCTGTTCTGGGGGATGAGGATGGGTAGGGTATCTATTGTGAACCTGTTCTGGGGGATGAGGATGGGTAGGGGATCTATTGTGAACCTGTTCTGGGGGATGAGGATGGGTAGGGGATCTATTGTGAACCTGTTCTGGGGGATGAGGATGGGTAGTGGATCTATTGTGAACCTGTTCTGGGGGATGAGGATGGGTAGGGGATCTATTGTGATCCTGTCCTGGGGGATGAGGATGGGCAGTGGATCTATTGTGAACCTGTTCTGGGGGATGAGGATGGGTAGGGGATCTATTGTGAACCTGTTCTGGGGGATGAGGATGGGTAGGGGATCTATTGTGAACCTGTCCTGGGGGATGAGGATGGGCAGTGGATCTATTGTGAACCTGTTCTGGTGGATGAGGATGGGTAGGGGATCTATTGTGAACCTGTTCTGGGGGATGAGGATGAGTAGGGGATCTATTGTGAACCTGTCCTGGGGGATGAGGATGGGTAGGGTATCTATTGTGAACCTGTTCTGGGGGATGAGGATGGGTAGGGGATCTATTGTGAACCTGTTCTGGGGGATGAGGATGGGTAGGGGATCTATTGTGAACCTGTTCTGGGGGATGAGGATGGGTAGGGGATCTATTGTGAACCTGTCCTGGGGGATGAGGATGGGCAGTGGATCTATTGTGGACCTGTTCTGGGGGATGAGGATGGGTAGTGGATCTATTGTGAACCTGTTCTGGGGGATGAGGATGGGTAGTAAATCTATTGTGAACCTGTCCTCTGGAAGCGCATGGAGACAGAGTGTGTTGAAGGCAGCTAGAGAACCCTGTAACTGACAATGCCACTTTGCATTGGTTGTGTTCCAAATGACACCATATTCTCTCCATGGACCCTGGTCAAAAGTAGCGCACTAAGTAAGGCATAGGGTGCCATTTGGGATACAATGTTTATCAGGAGGCACAAGCTGCTTCTCAGGCAACTGCGCCCACCCCACTCCACCCCACCCCACACCACACCACCCTGCACCACACCACGCCACACCACCCCACCCTGCACCACCCCACCCTGCACCACCCCACGCCACCCCACCCTGCACCACGTCACACCACCCCACCCTGCACCACAGCACCCAACACCATCCCACATCCCCCACCACACCATCCCACACCGCACCACATCACACCACCACACTACACCACCCAACACCATCCCACATCCCCCACCACACCATCCCACACCACCCCACCCTGCACCACCCCACCCTGCACCACCCCACGCCACCCTGCACCACCCCACGGCACACCATCCCACACTGCACCACCCCACACCACACCACCCAACACCATCCCACATCCCCCACCACACCATCCCACACCGCACCGCACCACATCACACCACCACACTACACCATCCCACACCACCACACCACATCACACCACCACACTACACCTTCCCACACCACCACACCACATCACACCACCACACTACACCTTCCCACACCACACCACCACACTACACCATCCCACACCACCACACTACACCATCCCACACCACCACACTACACCATCCCACACCACCACACTACACCATCCCACACCACCACACCACACCATCCCACACCACCACACCACACCACCACACTACACCATCCCACACCACCACACTACACCATCCCACACTACACCATCCCACATCACACCACCACACTACACCATCCCACACCACCACACCACATCACACCACCACACTACACCATCCCACACCACCACATCACATCACACCACCACACTACACCATCCCACACCGCACCACATCACCCCACACTCCCTTTCTCCTTCATACTGTGAGTGTATGGCCCTGCGTTGACTAATCAAAGCATTGGTGCAAACAAGCATGTAATTTATCTACTGTCATCTGGAGAAAGAGAGGAACGGAGGATAAATCTCTTCTCTGTGAGAGGGAGCATTCTGTCTGTGGATCAGGATCTCCTGAAGGGTAGTCGTGACTATTTGAAAGGGCAACGTCCCCCTTGGCATTTTCATACAGTACAACACTGATAGGATGAAAACTAAGGACAGGAAAAAAATAAAACATGTTTTTATCTGCCAACAAAATAGACATACAGTACAATTTGGACATTATAGGGGCAGCAGGGTAGCCTAGTGGTTAGAGCATTGGACTAGGAACTAAAAGGTTGCAAGCTGACAAGGTACAAAATCTGTTGTTCTGCCCCTGAACAGGCAGTTAACCCACTGTTCCTAGGCCGTCATTGAAAATAAGAATTTGTTCTTAACTGACTTGCCAAGTTAAATAAATATCCTGGATGTGGATATCAATCGTTTCAGCATCAATAATGAGCAGGGACCTCAGACACCCATCTATATTTTACTATCCCAATATACAAGGTAAGATGAGCTTTGGGATATGAACTGAGATCCCTCAGTTCATATCCCAAAGCTCATCTTACTATTTCATATTCAGACTACTTAGAAGTATGGTGGCTGAACGTAAACGAATCCAGTGTTGGCCACTGTGCCTAGAATAAGACAAGGCCTGCTTCCCAAATAGTACACTATTCCTTACATAGTGCACCCCTTTTGACCATAGCCCTATAGACCCTGTTCCAAATGAGTCCACTATAGGGAATAGGGCGCCATTTTGGATGATAGGGAATAAGGCTGGAAATGGAGCAAAAGGAAACCATTACACTGATTCCGCTCCAGTCATTACCGCGAGCCCGTCCTCCCTAATTAAGGTGCCACCAACCTCCTGTGGTGGAAAATACATTGGATTTGAAAAAGGGTGAAATTTTACCCACAGGATGATGTCATCATATTAACCAAATTTCAACATAGACAAACCTTTTATAAAATACATTGGATTTGAAAAAGGGTGACATTTTACCCACAGGATGATGTCATCAAATTAACCAAATTTCAACATAGACAAACCTTTTATAAAATACATTGGATTTGAAAAAGGGTGAAATTTTACCCACAGGATGATGTCATCAAATTAACCAAATTTTAACATAGACAAACCTTCTATAAAATTTGTTGAATTTGTAGCTTTAAAAACAACGTCAGATCTTCAACAAGACTGACTACTGGAGAATTACTGAAGATCTATCTACAGCTACCCTATTACTCGTATCACCAATAATACTATTTAGGCCTGTATAATATTTACAAAGGCATCAACAGCTATTGCTTCAAGTCATCCCAGGATTCAACTACAAATAGACTATACATATACAGTAAGCCTAGGGTTTCAGGCTCGGGTTGATTTCAAATGTAGTCTTCATGTTAATCATTAATACGTTGGATTCACATCTCAATCTCAACCAAAAATCTAAGTTAAGAATACAACTAATTCAAATAAAACATTACTTAAAGTGAATGTATAGTTTGATTAAATTAGATTATATTTAGTCCTGTTCTTTAACTGTGACTTTTGGTTGAGATGGAGATGTGAATCCAACAGATCAGTTATTCATTTGTAGACAAACTGGGTATTGAACTGTGTTTGGTTGTCAACACAACCAAATATATGTATCTTCTGCTTGGATAGTTCCATCTGTGATACTGACTTAGTCTGGCTTTAATTCTAGTTGGTCTACAAATTGATCATTGATATGTTGGACATTGTTTTTCCATTGGAATTTGGTTGTGCGTTTAGATGGTTGAAAGCACAGTGATAATAACACATTGGAAATTCAACTAACTTTTGGCTGTCTTTTTTGAGTGGGTGGATATAGGTTGTAATCTCATTGAACAACGTCTCAACCAAATATTACCAAATTATCCAGGTTGAAATGACATGGTGGGCCCAGTGGGAGATGTGAGCGTGTCTCAGTGTAATCAAAGGTAAGAAATGACCATGTTATTGTCAAATACAATATCTTATTCGGGCTTACTTGCAATCAATTTGCAGTGTATAAATTATAAAAATAATGTTCAGCCAACCTGGCCACCCACTCAGAAAAAAATTGGCCTGCAGCTAAATCTAGTTTTACCCCTGTTCTAAAGGTTGTTGAAGAATTATCAATGTGTTTACAAATTAATGTAAAATAAACAAATTATTGTTTAACATCTATTTATTTGAATTGTTTTCCCAATGCTGAAACATCAGGGCAGTCTGTGGTTTCCTCCAAAAAGCTCCCTGAAAACAAAAATCAATCATGTTACTGCTGGTAAACAGACAACCTGGTCTCACAGGCCAGACACTGTGTTCTGTTCTCATCAGATAATTACTGGAAACAAACTACCAGCTCCAAAATCCTTCAATCAACACCTCACACTCATCGACACAGTTCAGAATGTAATGATACAACCTACCCCAGTACCTCACACTCATCGACACAGTTCAGAATGTAATGATATCTCTTTTGCGTTCACGTGACGAACACAGGACGGTACACAGGAATTCCAGAATCCCCAACCTACCCCAGTACCTCACAATCTCCCCCAGGCAATGGAACAACCTGACGACCTATCCTGACAACCTACCCCAGTACCTCACAATCACCCCCAGGCAATGGAACAACCTGACAACCTACCCTGACGACCTACCCAAGTACTTCACATTCTCACCTACTGTAGGCAAAGCTGAAATGGAGCATGTGTAAAATACTGCTATCAGATACAGTTTGTGTCAGTACAGTTTGCAGAAGGACCTCTCTCTCACCTTTGACCCTGCTCTATATACTGCTGAGGGTGAGCGGCGGCGGCGGCGGCAAGGCGCTCAATAGGTGAGGGGCAGGGTAGTGGTTGCTCAGCGGGTTGTTGAGGGTTACGTTGAACGTGCCCTTCAGAACCGTGTCCATGATCGCTGGGCTGAGCTGAGAGGGAAACACAACAAAACAAAAGGGAAAGATTCAAACAACCTGGGAAGGACCTCCCTAAAGGGCAACAACACAAGTAAAAGGTCACTACTCCTTGTTGTAATCCATATGAGAACTGAATTCCATGTTTCCATTGCAACAGCGGTTCAGGGTGACCCAGTTTCCCTCTTACAGAGGTGAGTGATCAATAACATGGCGGATGTAGCTACTACAGTAGCTACAGAGAAACACAGTGTGGAGATGTAGCTACTAGCTACAGAGAAACACAGTGAAGAGATGTAGCTACTAGCTACAGAGAAACACAGTGTGGAGATGTAGCTACTAGCTACAGAGAAACACAGTGAAGAGATGTAGCTACTAGCTACAGAGAAACACAGTGAAGAGATGTAGCTACTAGCTACAGAGAAACACAGTGAAGAGATGTAGCTACTAGCTACAGAGAAACACAGTGTGGAGATTTAGCTACTAGCTACAGAGAAACACAGTGAAGAGATGTAGCTACTAGCTACAGAGAAACACAGTGAAGAGATGTAGCTACTAGCTACAGAGAAACACAGTGAAGAGATGTAGCTACTAGCTACAGAGAAACACAGTGAAGAGATGTAGCTACTAGCTACAGAGAAACACAGTGAAGAGATGTAGCTACTAGCTACAGAGAAACACAGTGAAGAGATGTAGCTACTAGCTACAGAGAAACACAGTGAGAGAAACACAGTGAAGAGATGTAGCTACTAGCTACAGAGAAACACAGTGTGGAGATGTAGCTACTAGCTACAGAGAATTTTTTTTTATTTTTTTATTTCACCTTTATTTAACCAGGTAGGCTAGTTGAGAACAAGTTCTCATTTGCAACTGCGACCTGGCCAAGATAAGGCATAGCAGTGTGAACAGACAACACAGAGTTACACATGGAGTAAACAATTAACAAGTCAATAACACAGTAGAAAAAAAGGGGAGTCTATATATACATTGTGTGCAAAAGGCATGAGGTAGGCAAATAATTACAATTATGCAGATTAACACTGGAGTGATAAATGATCAGATGGTTATGTACAGGTAGAGATATTGGTGTGCAAAAGAGCAGAAAAATAAAAATAAATAAATAAAAACAGTATGGGGATGAGGTAGGTGAAAATGGGTGGGCTATTTACCAATAGACTATGTACAGCTGCAGCGATCGGTTAGCTGCTCAGATAGCAGATGTTTGAAGTTGGTGAGGGAGATAAAAGTCTCCAACTTCAGCGATTTTTGCAATTCGTTCCAGTCACAGGCAGCAGAGAACTGGAACGAAAGGCGGCCAAATGAGGTGTTGGCTTTAGGGATGATCAGTGAGATACACCTGCTGGAGCGCGTGCTACGGATGGGTGTTGCCATCGTAACCAGTGAACTGAGATAAGGCGGAGCTTTACCTAGCATGGACTTGTAGATGACCTGGAGCCAGTGGGTCTGGCGACGAATATGTAGCGAGGGCCAGCCGACTAGAGCATACAAGTCGCAGTGGTGGGTGGTATAAGGTGCTTTAGTGACAAAACGGATGGCACTGTGATAAACTGCATCCAGTTTGCTGAGTAGAGTGTTGGAAGCAATTTTGTAGATGACGTCGCCGAAGTCGAGGATCGGTAGGATAGTCAGTTTTACTAGGGTAAGTTTGGCGGCGTGAGTGAAGGAGGCTTTGTTGCGGAATAGAAAGCCGACTCTTGATTTGATTTTCGATTGGAGATGTTTGATATGGGTCTGGAAGGAGAGTTTAGAGTCTAGCCAGACACCTAGGTACTTATAGATGTCCACATATTCAAGGTCGGAACCATCCAGGGTGGTGATGCTGGTCAGGCGTGCGGGTGCAGGCAGCGAACGGTTGAAAAGCATGCATTTGGTTTTACTAGCGTTTAAGAGCAGTTGGAGGCCACGGAAGGAGTGCTGTATGGCATTGAAGCTCGTTTGGAGGTTAGATAGCACAGTGTCCAAGGACGGGCCGGAAGTATATAGAATGGTGTCGTCTGCGTAGAGGTGGATCAGGGAATCGCCCGCAGCATGAGAAACATCATTGATATATACAGAGAAAAGAGTCGGCCCGAGAATTGAACCCTGTGGCACCCCCATAGAGACTGCCAGAGGACCGGACAGCATGCCCTCCGATTTGACACACTGAACTCTGTCTGCAAAGTAATTGGTGAACCAGGCAAGGCAGTCATCCGAAAAACCGAGGCTACTGAGTCTGCCGATAAGAATACGGTGATTGACAGAGTCGAAAGCCTTGGCAAGGTCTATGAAGACGGCTGCACAGTACTGTCTTTTATCGATGGCGGTTGTGATATCGTTTAGTACCTTGAGCGTGGCTGAGGTACACCCGTGACCGGCTCGGAAACCAGATTGCACAGCGGAGAAGGTACGGTGGGATTCAAGATGGTCAGTGACCTGTTTGTTGACTTGGCTTTCGAAGACCTTAGATAGGCAGGGCAGGATGGATATAGGTC